>NW_026525210.1:37500-60000 GCF_943734705.1 Anopheles coustani
ATTGTGTGCTTGCTTGAATTCTTCACATTTCATACCATCGGTTAGTTGTCGAATCATTCCTCGATCATAACCTTCGTTCTTGGTTCATGTATGCTCTCTTCCACATAGGGCAAGCTAGAATTAACTATCTTACCCAGGACCGCCGAAGCAGCGTGGACCAGGGGAGAACTATACTTTGTCTTGTATGCCCTCTTCCACATAGGGCAAGCTAGAACTAACTATCTTACCCAGGACCGCCGAAGCAGCGTGGACCAGTGGAGGACTATACTTTGTTCATTACACCACAGTATTAAGTATGGTGTCCTCTTCCACATAGGGCAAGCTAGAACTAACTATCTTACCCAGGACCGCCGAAGCAGTGTGGACCAGGGGAGGACTATACTTTATACTTCACACACTAGCCATACTGAAGTCATCACTTGGTTGAAGCGCTGAACTACGGCGGGGTAATCGTTTACAGGTTATAATCATATAGCTGCATGCTCATTAGTAGATAATGGAATATTGTATGGCAATATGAGCATGCCCAAGTGATGACTTTGTTTCAAGCTCAACAGGTAGGGTATTGAGTCCTCTTCCACATAGGGCAAGCTAGAATGAACTATCTTACCCAGGACCGCCGGAGCAGCGTGGACCAGTGGAGGACTATACCTTGTCCATTACACCACAGTATTAAGTATTGTGTCCTCTTCCACATAGGGCAAGCTAGAATTAACTATCTTACCCAGGACCGCCGAAGCAGCGTGGACCAGATGAGGACTATACTTTATACTTCACACCACAGTTTTGAGTACGCCTTGCATAAAGTATCTAGTTTGAACCACGAGGGCTCACAATGTAGAACCGCGAGGGTTCTAGTACCGATTCTCTCGGTACGGCTTGGTCCGTGTTCCTTTATGCTTGTACTCTAAGTATTAAGTATTGTGTCCTCTTCCACATAGGGCAAGCTAGAACTAACTATCTTACCCAGGACCGCCGAAGCAGTGTGGACCAGGGGAGGACTATACTTTATACTTCACACACTAGCCATACTGAAGTCATCACTTGGTGGGGGTGAACTACGGCGGTATCTATCGTTTTGGTTCGGTCTATATAGGGTCGCTTGCATGCTCATTCGAATATAATGTAATTGTGTATGGCAATATGAGCATGCCCAAGTGATGACTTTGTTTCAAGCTCAACAGGTAGGGTATTGAGTCCTCTTCCACATAGGGCAAGCTAGAATGAACTATCTTACCCAGGACCGCCGGAGCAGCGTGGACCAGTGGAGGACTCTATACTTTATACTTCACACCACAGTATTGAGTACGACTTGCATAAAGCCCCTAATGAGAACCACGAGGGCTCTCTCAATGTAGAACCACGAGGGCTCTAGTACCGATTCTCTCGGTACGGCTTGGTCCGTGTTCCTTTATGCTTGTACTCTTAGAAAGTCTCAACCCGGAGGTCTTGACTTTGATTGTCATAGTTGGACTACGACGGGGCATCCGACCATTGCTGATCGAACACCCCTGATTCACCATCTTTCGGGTAGGCGGTACGCGTACCTCCGGACGCGGAAGTCTCAACCCGGAGGTCTTGACTTTGATTGTCATAGTTGGACTACGACGGGGTATCCGACTCATCGAATACCCCAGAAGCACACCATCTTTCGGGTAGGCGGTACGCGTACCTCCGGACGCGGAAGTCTCAACCCGGAGGTCTTGACTTTGATTGTCATAGTTGGACTACGACGGGGTATCCGACTCATCGAATACCCCAGAAGCACACCATCTTTCGGGTAGGCGGTACGCGTACCTCCGGACGCGGAAAGTCTCAACCCGGAGGTCTTGACTTTGGTTGTCATAGTTGGACTATGACGGGGCATCCGACCATTGCTGATCGAACACCCCTGTTACACCATCTTTCGGATAGGCGGTGCGCGACACCACCGACGCGGAAAGTCTCAACCCGGAGGTCTTGACTTTGTATTGTTGGATAGTCCTCTTCCACTATAGGGCAAGCTGGAAATATTCCATTTTACCCAGGACTGCCGAGGCAGCGTGGACCAGGGGAGAACTTCACGGAATCTTCAGGCATCCATGATTGCCATAGTGCGTAAGCCGCCGCTGTGCGCGTCAACTCGTTCCCCGTGAGGAGGAGTCTAGCCGCCGCTAAAAGACGAAGCATTAAGTGTCCTCATTCCACTATAGGGCAAGCTAGAATTAACTATCTTACCCAGGACCGCCGAAGCAGCGTGGACCAGGCGAGGACTATACTTTATACTTCACACCACAGTATTGAGTACGACTTGCATAAAGCCCCTAATGAGAACCACGAGGGCTCTCTCAATGTAGAACCACGAGGGCTCTAGTACCGATTCTCTCGGTACGGCTTGGTCCGTGTTCCTTTATGCTTGTACTCGCGGAAAGTCTCAACCCGGAGGTCTTGACTTTGATTGTCATAGTTGGACTACGACGGGGCATCCGACCATTGCTGACCGAACACCCCTGATTCATCATCTTTCGGATAGGAGGTGCGCCCACCTCCGACGCGGAAGTCTCAACCCGGAGGTTCGGACTTAGAGTTTTTCCCATTTAAAAGTTTTTCTCTTAGCCATACTGAAGTCATCACTTGGTGAACGATTGAACTAGGGCGGGTTAATCGTTTATAGGTATCATGTGGTTTGCATGCTCTCTTAGGTTAAGGTCATGTGGTTGGCTATCGAGCATGCCCAAGTGATGACTTTGTTTCACGCTTGCTTGATTTCTTCATGATTCCCTGTTATATAGTGTAATCATTCGAGAACAGGGAATCTTTGGTTTTGCTCAACAGGTATTGGATGTCAACTTGGTATCTAGATCGCATTAAGTCTCAACCCTTAGGTTCGGACTTGTATAGTGACATCTTGTTACGGTCTTGAGTCTCAACCCGCAGGTTCGGACTACTTAGTGTTTGATCGAATATAATATGGCAACTTGTGCCTAAGTCTCAACCCGCAGGTTCGGACTTCTGTTTATTTGGCCAATGTATGTATAAGGCAACTTGTGCCTAAGTCTCAACCCGCAGGTTCGGACTTGTATATTTGTTCGAAGTCATGTATAAGGCAACGTGTGCCTAAGTCTCAACCCGCAGGTTCGGACTTGTTAGTGTTTCGTCAACTTTCATATGGCAACTTGTGCCTAAGTCTCAACCCGCAGGTTCGGACTTGTGTATTTGTTCGAAGTCATGTATAAGGCAACTTGTGCCTAAGTCTCAACCCGCAGGTTCGGACTTGTGTATTTGTTCGAAGTCATGTATAAGGCAACGTGTGCCTAAGTCTCAACCCGCAGGTTCGGACTTGTTAGTGTTTCGTCAACTTTCATATGGCAACTTGTGCCTGAGTCTCAACCCGCAGGTTCGGACTTCTATAGTGTTTCGTCAATTATCATATGGCAACTTGTGCCGAAGTCTCAACCCGCAGGTTCGGACTTCTGGAAGGATCACTTGGCCACTAATGATCCTTCCGCAGGTTCACCTACGGAAACCTTGTTACGACTTTTACTTCCTCTAAATCATCAAGTTCGGTCAACTTCGATAAAGCAGACGCGGTTCACGAGGATCCAGCGAACGATCATCTCCAAAGACCTCACTAAATAATCCATCGGTAGTAGCGACGGGCGGTGTGTACAAAGGGCAGGGACGTATTCAACGCTGGCTGATGACCAGCACTTACTAGAAGTTCCGAGTTCATATGGACCATTGCAATCCATAATCCCTACTAAGTGAGTATTTGAGTGATTTCCCGTTCCTCTCGGAATAGGAGACACGCTGCTACCCACATTGTAGCACGCGTGTAGCCCAGAACATCTAAGGGCATCACGGACCTGTTATCGCTCGATCTCATTTTGCTAAACACAAATTGTCCTGCTAAGCAGCGTACCGTAAGTGCACTTGCGCACACGAACAGCGAAGGTGTCAGGTCATACTCCACCGAAAGGTCCTAACCCGTTCCAATCGGCATCGACGCATTAACGCTGACTGCGTTCTAGTTAGCATATGTGAGTCACGTTCGTTATCGGAATTAACCAGACAAATCAATCCACGAACTAAGAACGGCCATGCACCACTACCCTTAAATTTGAGAAAGAGCTATTAATCTGTCTCACCTCCATAAGTTCGGACCTGGTAAGTTTTCCCGTGTTGAGTCAAATTGAACCGCAAGCTCCATTTCATTGTGGTGCCCTTCCGTCAATTCCTTTAAGTTTCAACTTTGCAACCATACTTCCCCCGGAACCTGACTTTGGTTTCCCGGAAGCTACTGAGAGCACCTGGTTGTAGCGTCTCCCAATTGCTAGTTGGCATCGTTTACGGTTAGAACTAGGGCGGTATCTAATCGCCTTCGATCCTCTAACTTTCGTTCTTGATTAAAGAAAGCATCCTTGACAAATGCCTTCGCTTTAGTTAGTCTTACGACGGTCTACGAATTTCACCTCTCGCGCCGTAATACTAGTGTCCCCAACTACTTCTGTTAATCATTACCTCCGGTCTGAGTACAAACCAATGAAAGATTAGACCAAGGTCGTATTCCATTATTCCATGCAAGATTATTCTAGGGCGTTTGGGCACCCTGCTTTAAGCACTCTAATTTGTTCAAGGTAAACGTGAGCGGTCGAGCTCTATGTTACACTTGCACCCGTTGAAGGGCACACCATGACACAGACTTGGTGCCCTACCACACCATTGAGTCGCAACCAGATTCCGACTTGGCCCACCGACCACGGGTTGACCGGGTCGGCGGAGCCGGACTGTGTTGGACAAGTATCAACTTCGAACGTTTTAACCGCAACAATTTTAATATACGCTAGTGGAGCTGGAATTACCGCGGCTGCTGGCACCAGACTTGCCCTCCACTTGATCCTCGTAGAAGGATTTATGCTCTACTCATTCCAATTATGAAACATCATTAAAGAGTTTCATATTGTTATTTCTCGTCACTACCTCCCCGTCCCGGGATTGGGTAATTTACGCGCCTGCTGCCTTCCTTGGATGTGGTAGCCATTTCTCAGGCTCCCTCTCCGGAATCGAACCCTGATTCCCCGTTACCCGTTGCAACCATGGTAGTCCTCTATACTACCATCCATAGTTGATAGGGCAGATATTTGCGAGATCTGTCGTCGGTGCGAGACCATACGATCAGCATCATTATCCAGACTTCAACTCAATGACACGGAGAACCCGCGATTGGTTTGACTAATAAGTGCACCAGTTCCCGCGAGGGTCCTGGCATGTTGCATGTATTAGCTCTAGATTTTCCACAGTTATCCAAGTAACTAGGTTGATGATCTCGTAAATTATAGCTGTTATACTGAGCCTTATGCGGTTTCACATTAAATCTGTTTGTACTTAGACATGCATGGCTTAACCTTTGAGACGAGCGTATATTACTGGTAGGATCAACCAGAATTCCGACTTTGCGTTCGAATGTTCATTGTCCCATTGCACCCGGAGGAGCAAACACCACGTTCTATATGTTGTCAAGTCCGGTAGCACACGGGAGGCGAGCCCCCGTGCGAACCTCATTGCCCTCGTATCACACACACCCGATGCACCGGACAGGCACTTGAGCGGCATTCGACTCCGCTAAGCGCACGTGCGCCCGATTGTGCATGCGCTGACGGGGCCTTCATACCCCTACCACAGCGACCTTATGCCAAACTTCCATGAATACTTAGGTGAGCTGACAAGGGCCTTCATTTCCCTACCATCAACTAAAGGACACGCTAGGCGCGTCCGATCATTGCAACTGCGGGGCTTTCATACCCCAATCACCACAGTACGCAATTCACCAGAGTTTAATCACAACCCCCCCGGACATGGCACACTATTAACTTGCAACAAAACTTAGTGTGTGCCGGGCACATCGGTTCCACAAAATCATTCCCGATGTACCCCAATTGGGGTTGTGAACGCATCCATGGTCCTCTGACACACCCAACCAAGCGTGGATACTACATACCTCAAACACCCAGTACACTAACAGACAAATCAATATATGGTTGCTTTCCCCCAGACATTTGCCAATCACTTGGCACCCGGACGGGAACTCGCTCCTGATTGCGCCATTGCCACCCATTTGCCAAGAGCGAGTTCTGTATGTAGATTTCATTTGGAAAGACAACCGTGTACTGGATATTCTATCCGACGATTACAGATGACGAGTACGAGACTCGACTACACTCACGGATAATACATTTTGGGTCGAGATTGCTTTCGGGGTTTTCGATTGGTCTTGCGCTTGTAAACGTATAACTTTGACTTGTGGTAACCTCGGTATGTTAGTCGATCACGTGGTTGTGAACTGGGTAAGGGTGGGCAATCTGTTCACTTGCACTCTGGGTAGGAATATGGTGAGCGCTATAGGTTAAAGATCATGGTATGGTTCCATCGTGATGACTTTCGCTAGATAGTAGTATGTTTGGATAGTTATAACGTTTTTGGCCATTTGTTCATAGTGTTCGGTCCATTGAGGAATTCGATTGGTCTTTGCTTCACACACGTGGTCGATCACTTGGATGTGAACTAGGGTGAGATTAAGGTGTTCACTAGTGCTCTTCGGTTTTGGATCAGTAATGAGCACTTGATTGGTTTCGCATAATATGTATCCATAGTGATGACTCTTTCCAGCTTAAGATTTCGTTACCAGTTTCGAATCCTCCCCACGTTCGCTTTTACTTGGTTAGGTTTTCGAGTGTAGATTTGAAAGCAATCTCATGTATGTATCCCATCTGATATAAGCCACTGACAGTTCATGTCACCTCGTTCAACTCTCGCTGGGTCACAGAAGTATGTTACTGCGCCCATTATCCCTACTCGGATAGGTTCGGTTCGTTCGTTTTATACTACGGTGAGTAAACTCAATTTGTGCATCGCATAGCCATGGAAAGCAAGCTTTCGCGGGCCTCTTCGACTGTTTTGATACGAGCTGTGCCCGTGATGCTTGTCATCCCAGGATACTAGACCCCTTTGGACGACCGCATGACCATCAGAAAGTAAATTCCACGTTCGGTTTATTTGCTACTTCCACCGTTCTAGTACTATGGGGTTGGAACCCCTAACATAAAGTATCTATGTAGAACCACGAGGGCTCTCAATGTAGAACCACAAGGGCTCTAGTACCGATTCTCTCGGTACGCTTGGTCCGTGTTCCTTTATGTTTGTACTCTTGTGTGTATAAAATTCATGTTCGATTTGGGATATTTGCTACTTTCACCTGTGCGCTGTGTATAACTACGGAGAAACTCAATTTGTGCATCGCATAGCCATGGAAAGCAAGCTTTCGCGGGCCTCTTCGACTGTTTTGATACGAGACTGTGCCCGTGATGCTTGTCATCCCAGGATACTAGACCCCTTTGGACGACCGCATGACCAACAGAATGTAAATTCCAGTTCGTTTTTGGATATTTGCTACTGTCACCGTTTGAGTACTATGGGGCTTGAACCCCTAACATAAAGTCTTTGTGTAGAACCACGAGGGCTCTATAGTACCGATTCTCTCGGCACGCTTGGTCCGTGTTCCTTTATGTTCGTACTCTTGTGTGTATAATATACATGTTCGGTTTGGGATATTTGCTACTTTCACCTGGGTCCCGTTCTTCATACAAGTCTGCCTTGCTAATGTGGTAACTTTATAGTGTAGTTCTGACATCCCAATTTTGGGACTTAGCCGATTTTTCATGAATTTCCATATGACCCATAGGGTCCCTTTCTTCATACAAGCTTGCCTAGGGCGATCGGTCAAAACTTGTCTTACTATTCGATTGGTCTTCGCAGTTTCACCCTAGGCAATTCGCCTAGGTCTGTCTTCTTGAGGAGGCCAAAACCCGAAATAAGGAGGTCTGGCCGACCCTGAAACCTCCCCTGTCTTAACTACACTAACCCGATTTTTCAGGGTCCTCAGCGCCATACAACTTTGCCTAGGTCACTTATACTCTTGACTTAGGCCATCTGACTTGGTCCGTGTTTCTTCCTAGGGTTCACCTAGGTACTTTGCCTTGCTTGATGTGGTAACTTTTTAGTGTAGTTCTGACATCCCAATTTTGGGACTTAGCCGATTTTTCATGAATTTCCATATGACCCTAAGGGTCCCTTTCTTCATACAAGCTTGCCTAGGGCGATCGGTCAAAACTTGTCTTACTATTCGATTGGTCTTCGCACTTTCACCCTAAGCAATTCGCCTAGGTCTGTCTTCTTGAGGAGGCCAAAACCCGAAATAAGGAGGTCCAGCCGACCCTGAAACCTCCCCTGTCTTAACTACACTAACCCGATTTTTCAGGGTCCTCAGCGCCATACAACTTTGCCTAGGTCACTTATACTCTTGACTTAGGCCATCTGACTTGGTCCGTGTTTCTTCCTAGGGTTCACCTAGGTACTTTGCCTTGCTTGATGTGGTAACTTTTTAGTGTAGTTCTGACATCCCAATTTTGGGACTTAGCCGATTTTTCATGAATTTCCATATGACCCTAAGGGTCCCTTTCTTCATACAAGCTTGCCTAGGGCGATCGGTCAAAACTTGTCTTACTATTCGATTGGTCTTCGCAGTTTCACCCTAGGCAATTCGCCTAGGTCTGTCTTCTTGAGGAGGCCAAAACCCGAAATAAGGAGGTCCAGCCGACCCTGAAACCTCCCCTGTCTGAACTACACTAACCCGATTTTTCAGGGTCCTCAGCGCCATACAACTTTGCCTAGGTCACTTGTACTCTTGACTTAGGCCATCTGACTTGGTCCGTGTTTCTTCCTAGGGTTCACCTAGGTACTTTGCCTTGCTTGATGTGGTAACTTTTTAGTGTAGTTCAGACATCCCAATTTTGGGACTTAGCCGATTTTTCATGTATTTCCATATGACCCATAGGGTCCCTTTCTTCATACAAGCTTGCCTAGGGCGATCGGTCAAAACTTGTCTTACTATTCGATTGGTCTTCGCACTTTCACCCTAGGCAGTTTGCCTAGGTCTGTCTTCTTGAGGAGGCCAAAACCCGAAATAAGGAGGTTCAGCCGACCCAGAAACCTCCCCTGTCTGAACTACACTAACCCGATTTTTCAGGGTCCTCAGCGCCATACAACTTTGCCTAGGTCACTTGTACTATTGACTTAGGCCATCTGACTTGGTCCGTGTTTCTTCCTAGGGTTCACCTAGGTACTTTGCCTTGCTTGCTGTGGTAACTTTTTAGTGTAGTTCAGACATCCCAATTTTGGGACTTAGCCGATTTTTCATGTATTTCCATATGACCCATAGGGTCCCTTTCTTCATACAAGCTTGCCTAGGGCGATCGGTCAAAACTTGTCTTACTATTCGATTGGTCTTCGCACTTTCACCCTAGGCAGTTTGCCTAGGTGTAGCTTCTTGAGGAGGTCAAAACCCAAAATAAGGAGGTTCAGCCGACCCAAAAACCTCCCCTGTCTAAACTACACTAACCAGATTTTTCAGGGTCCTCACCGTCATACAACTTTGCCTAGGTCACTTGTTCTCTTGACTTAGGCCATCTGACTTGGTCCGTGTTTCTTGCTAGGGTTCACCTAGGTACTTTGCCTTGCTTGATGTGGTAACTTTTTAGTGTAGTTCAGACATCCCAATTTTGGGACTTAGCCGATTTTTCATGTATTTCCATATGACCCATAGGGTCCCTTTCTTCATACAAGCTTGCCTAGGGCGATCGGTCAAAACTTGTCTTACTATTCGATTGGTCTTCGCACTTTCACCCTAGGCAGTTTGCCTAGGTGTAGCTTCTTGAGGAGGTCAAAACCCAAAATAAGGAGGTTCAGCCGACCCAAAAACCTCCCCTGTCTAAACTACACTAACCAGATTTTTCAGGGTCCTCACCGTCATACAACTTTGCCTAGGTCACTTGTTCTCTTGACTTAGGCCATCTGACTTGGTCCGTGTTTCTTGCTAGGGTTCACCTAGGTACTTTGCCTTGCTTGATGTGGTAACTTTTTAGTGTAGTTCAGACATCCCAATTTTGGGACTTAGCCGATTTTTCATGTATTTCCATATGACCCATAGGGTCCCTTTCTTCATACAAGCTTGCCTAGGGCGATCGGTCAAAACTTGTCTTACTATTCGATTGGTCTTCGCACTTTCACCCTAGGCAGTTTGCCTAGGTGTAGCTTCTTGAGGAGGTCAAAACCCAAAATAAGGAGGTTCAGCCGACCCAAAAACCTCCCCTGTCTAAACTACACTAACCAGATTTTTCAGGGTCCTCACCGTCATACAACTTTGCCTAGGTCACTTGTTCTCTTGACTTAGGCCATCTGACTTGGTCCGTGTTTCTTGCTAGGGTTCACCTAGGTACTTTGCCTTGCTTGATGTGGTAACTTTTTAGTGTAGTTCAGACATCCCAATTTTGGGACTTAGCCGATTTTTCATGTATTTCCATATGACCCATAGGGTCCCTTTCTTCATACAAGCTTGCCTAGGGCGATCGGTCAAAACTTGTCTTACTATTCGATTGGTCTTCGCACTTTCACCCTAGGCAGTTTGCCTAGGTGTAGCTTCTTGATGAGGCCAAAACCCAAAATAAGGGGGTTCGGCCGACCCAAAAACCTACCCTGTCTAAACTACACTAACCAGATTTTTCAGGGTCCTCAGCGCCATACAACTTTGCCTAGGTCACTTGTTCTATTGACTTAGGCCATCTGACTTGGTCCGTGTTTCTTCCTAGGGTTCACCTAGGTACTTTGCCTTGCTTGGTGTGGTAACTTTTTAGTGTAGTTCTGACATCCTCATTTTGGGACTTAGCCGATTTTTCGTAAAATACCATATGACCCATATGGGTCCTTTCCTTCATATAAGTTTGCCTTGCTTGGTATGGTAACATTTGAGTGTAGTTCTGACATCATCATTTTGGGACTTAGCCGATTTTTCATGTATTTCCATATGACCCTTAGGGTCCCTTTCTTCATACAAGCTTGCCTAGGGCGATCGGTCAAAACTTGTCTTACTATTCGATTGGTCTTCGCACTTTCACCCTAGGCAGTTTGCCTAGGTGTAGCTTCTTGATGAGGCCAAAACCCAAAATAAGGGGGTTCGGCCGACCCAAAAACCTACCCTGTCTAAACTACACTAACCAGATTTTTCAGGGTCCTCAGCGCCATACAACTTTGCCTAGGTCACTTGTTCTATTGACTTAGGCCATCTGACTTGGTCCGTGTTTCTTCCTAGGGTTCACCTAGGTACTTTGCCTTGCTTGGTGTGATAACATTTGAGTGTAGTTCTGACATCCCCATTTTGGGACTTAGCCGATTTTTCAATCAATACCATATGACCCATCAGGGTCCTTTGCTTCATATAAGTTTGCCTTGCTTGGTGTGGTAACATTTGAGTGTAGTTCTGACATCCCCATTTTGGGACTTAGCCGATTTTTCGTAAAATACCATATGACCCATCAGGGTCCTTGCCTTCATATAAGTTTGCCTTGCTTGGTGTGGTAACATTTGAGTGTAGTTCTGACATCCCCATTTTGGGACTTAGCCGATTTTTCGATCCATACCATATGACCCATCAGGGTCCTTTGCTTCATATAAGTTTGCCTTGCTTGGTGTGGTAACATTTGAGTGTAGTTCTGACATCCCCATTTTGGGACTTAGCCGATTTTTCGATCCATCCTATATGACCCATCAGGGTCCTTTGCTTCATATAAGTTTGCCTTGCTTGGTGTGGTAACATTTGAGTGTAGTTCTGACATCCCCATTTTGGGACTTAGCCGATTTTTCGTAAAATACCATATGACCCATCAGGGTCCTTTCCTTCATATAAGTTTGCCTTGCTTGGTGTGGTAACATTTGAGTGTAGTTCTGACATCCCCATTTTGGGACTTAGCCGATTTTTCGTAAAATACCATATGACCCATCAGGGTCCTTTCCTTCATATAAGTTTGCCTTGCTTGGTGTGGTAACATTTGAGTGTAGTTCTGACATCCCCATTTTGGGACTTAGCCGATTTTTCGTAAAATACCATATGACCCATCAGGGTCCTTTCCTTCATATAAGTTTGCCTTGCTTGGTGTGGTAACATTTGAGTGTAGTTCTGACATCCCCATTTTGGGACTTAGCCGATTTTTCGTAAAATACCATATGACCCATCAGGGTCCTTTCCTTCATATAAGTTTGCCTTGATTGGTGTGGTAACATTTGAGTGTAGTTCTGACATCCCCATTTTGGGACTTAGCCGATTTTTCGTAAAATACCATATGACCCATCAGGGTCCTTTCCTTCATATAAGTTTGCCTTGCTTGGTGTGGTAACATTTGAGTGTAGTTCTGACATCCCCATTTTGGGACTTAGCCGATTTTTCGTAAAATACCATATGACCCATCAGGGTCCTTTGCTTCATATAAGTTTGCCTTGCTTGGTGTGGTAACATTTGAGTGTAGTTCTGACATCCCCATTTTGGGACTTAGCCGATTTTTCGATCCATATCATATGACCCATCAGGGTCCTTGCCTTCATATAAGTTTGCCTTGCTTGATGTGGTAACATTTGAGTGTAGTTCTGACATCCCCATTTTGGGACTTAGCCGATTTTTCGATCCATATCATATGACCCATCAGGGTCCTTGCCTTCATATAAGTTTGCCTTGCTTGATGTGGTAACATTTGAGTGTAGTTCTGACATCCCCATTTTGGGACTTAGCCGATTTTTCGTAAAATACCATATGACCCATCAGGGTCCTTGCTTTCATATAAGTTTGCCTTGCTTGGTGTGGTAACATTTGAGTGTAGTTCTGACATCCCCATTTTGGGACTTAGCCGATTTTTCGATCAATTCCATATGACCCATCAGGGTCCTTTTTCTTCATATAAGTTTCCCAAGACTAAGTGTTTTTTACCTTTGGACACCAATATCACCCTTACGGGTATCTTTGATCTTCGCACCATGTATTGACCAAATGTAGGTCTTGCTATGCCAAACTTATAATTGTTCTACACCAAGTCTCTATCTTGAACCATTAAGGCTCTAACTTGCACCAATTGCTTGGTACTCTTGGTCCGTGTTTCATCGCATACTGACTTCTGGACTTAGTGCTTTTTACCTTTGGACACCAATATCACCCTTACGGGTTTCTTTGATCTTCTCACTTTGTATTGACCAAATGTAGGTCTTGCCATGCCAAACATATAATTGTTCTACACCAAGTCTCTATCTCGTACCGCCAGCTCGGTACATTCGATCAACCTGCCCTTAAGGCACCCGGGACTTAGCCATTTTTTCACATTTTTCATGATTTTGAGGCAACTTTTCTCGACTTTGTCACCTTATATCACCAAGATCCTTTCCCTTTAGCGCTTCACTCTGTTCGTATGATATTTAGCGCTGACTATCACCTTTCTATCGCTGACCTCAACTTCTTATTCGGTGCCATAGAGCCAGAGATATTTGGTGTATGCTGTTATAAGGGAAGTTTGTCACTTTTTCAAAGGCCCACTTTGGGACGCCCATATCTCACCTTCAGGTATCTTCGATCTTCTTGTCGTCTATGGACGAAACTTAGGCCTTGTCTTGGCCAACTTATAAATGTTCTACGGCCAAGCCGTATCTCTTACCGCCAGCCCGGTATTCATGGACTTAGTTGGATTTTCGCCTCTCGTGGTAACAATTTCAGACTTTGACTCACAATAACACCCAAACGGTCACATGCTAGCGCTTTGCTTGGAAGGAATTATAGTTAGCGCTACCTTTTCTCTTTCCATCGATACCTTGTTCGTTCCATTCCATGCCATACAGCCGAAGTTATGATGTTTCCCGTTTTCCATATCATGTGGAGCTTATGCTCTGGGAAAACCATCTAACACCTGTACCACCCTTTTAGGTACCACCGATCTCGAGACTATGTTCGGGCCAAATATAGGTTATAACATGCCCAACTTATAATTGTTCTACACCAAGTCTCTATCTCTTACCGCCTGCTCGGTATTTTACTCGTAAGTCCAAATTTCACAACTTGTACTTTTTGGCCCAATGTACTCGAGTTTCAATTTTGGTAACATTTTTCGACTTTGACGCTTAATAACTTCCAAATCATGCTAGTTAGCGCTTTGCTTTCTTCTAGTCGTATCTAGCGCTGGGTGTTACCTTTCCAAAACATATCCTAGCTCTACAATCCATGCCATACAGCCGGAGCTACATGGTGCACAAGTCAAATCCATTTTAGCCATGTTTCATTTTTGCCAATTTTTGACCACTCGTATCACCCTTCCAGAGTGGTCCGATCTCCTCGCTTTCTATGGACGACTTTTAGGTCTCGTAGAGGCAAACTTATAAGTATTCTACGTCAACCCGCTATCTCTTACCGCCTGCTCGGTATTCTTGGTCTTGTCCGATTTTTGGCCATTTTGGTATTATTTTTCGACTTTGTCGCTTAATAACTCAGTTTTGCTCAACACTTAGCGCTTCGGTTGTTTGGGATTATAGTTAGCGCTCGGTTCAACCTTTCCAACACTGACCTTAGCTTGTCAATCCGTTCCATACAGCCTGAGTTATTCGCGATACCGTGTTTCAACCCATTTCTCAAGTCTCGTTTTGGTCCAACTTTGAACCAGCCATATCACCCTGATGGGTACCTCCGATCTTCTCGCTCTATATTGGCCAAAGTTAGGTCTTGTGGTAACGTACTTATGATTGTTCTACGCCGTGTTCGTAGCTCTTATCGTTCGCCCGCTATTTTCGATCATATGGTGAATTTTCGCCTCTAAACCACCATTTTTCACCTTTGCCCTCTAATATGACCGACTTGCTCAACACCTAGCGCTTCGCTTGGTAGGACACATAGCTAGCGCTCGTTGAGACCTTTCCAACGCATATCCAAGCTTTCCGATCCGAGCCATACAGCCTGAGCTATACGCGATACCGTTTTTCCCATTTTCTTGGTCACATGCACTTTAGGGTACCCCTTTTTGCCTTTGACCCTTAATACCTCCTCCGGGTCACTAGTAGGCGCTTAGCTTGGTAGGAAACATAGCTAGAGCAGGCCTTCACCTTTCCAAAACTGCCTCAAGTGTTCCGATCCGACATCTAGAACCAAAGTTATGGTCATTCCCATCATGCTCTACTTTCATGGTCAACCTCCACCAAGCACACCTAGGTTGGACCAACTTTCACCAACTCATCTCGAACCCCAAATTTGCTTCGACCTACTAGGTTTCCCTAGTAAAGTGGTCAAAACATCCATTACAACACGACTGGTCTTTCTGGTGGTCGACCTAGGCGACTTTGTTCGACGACCACCACCCCATGGAACTAAAAGACGTCCCTTGATACGGACCACCGATACATTTTCCGGCCTGTCTAAACTACACTCATCGAAATTTTTTTGGGTCCCCACCGTCATACAAGTTTGCCTAGGTCAAGTTTTTCTTCCGGATCGGCCGCGGACCTCACTTTTCATTATCTAGGGAGGCCATAGGGCCCCAAAAGGGGTTTTTTAAAATTTTCGACACTTTCGACTTTGGTCGGATTTTTTCCGATTTTGGTCCGACCTAGGGACTTGGTGGTCCAAGGAGCCTCGGGACCAAACTTTTTTCTCAGGGGTCCCTACCTCCATACAACTTTGCCTAGGTAAATTTTTTGTTCCAAATCGACCGCGGATTTCACTTTTCAATATCTGGGGCTCGTGTAGAGTCCGAATATGAGGTTTTCTCATTTTTCGACATTTTCGACTTTTTTCGACTTTTTTCGGGTTTTTCGACCTAGGGGTCCGCCGAACAAATTTTGGGTCAAAAATTTTTATTGAACTAGTCGAAAGTACGCAAAAAGATAAGACTTTTTGCCGAAGACACCATGCCCCGGAACCGACTCCTTCCCCTTCAAAATTGGGGACAAACGTGATTTTTGAAACTTTTCCTTAGGGAGCCCAAGACTTAGAAAATTTTCAAATTCTCGATTTTTCGATTGCGAGCTAGCGCTTTGCGGTCTTCGGCAATGTTGTAGATCTCGACGAGATAAGACTTTTTGGTCAAGGGACATTTTGCCCTCCGACCCCTCCTTCCCCCCGCAAATCGCCCCCCAAAGTGCAATTTTTGCATTTTCACCTCTTTGCACGCACTGTTCGGCCCAAATGGCCACTTTCTATGGGTCTGAGCGCTTTGCGGTCTTCGGCAAACTTTTAGAGCGTACCAAGCCCTAATTATAATTCTTCTACATCACCTTCGTACCTCTTCATCCCTGGCCGCTATTCGCGTACCAAGGTAATTTTTGTTCATTTTGTCAACATTTTTCATCTTTGACTGCTTATATCGGCCTTGCCATGAACCGATAGCGCTTCGCTTTGTTCTAACGTAAGTTAGTACTGCTCAATACCTTTCCAAATCATGTCTTAGATTGTCATTTGCTTGCATACAGCCGGAGCTATGAGCGATACCGTAAAAAGTACCGAAACTTGGAAAAATCCTTTGATCGCCCATATCCCCCCTTTGGGGGCCAGATATCGAAAAAAGTTCTGATTCAAAAAGTTGCGCATTAACGTGTTCTAGTTATGCCTAGAACATTTCACTTCGCTAGCTGGCCTGCAACTTAGCCGTAATTGGGATTTTAGGGTGTTCTTGGAGGGCCCATTTCCTGCGACTTGGTATCTTTTGGGCCCAATGTTTCTCTAGTATCTCCACGAGTTTTCCAGATAGCCTTTTCAAACTTTCAGGGTGCCTAGAACACCTCAAGACCTTTCCAACGCTATGCCGTTTGCCTCGCTCGGACATCTACAGCCAAAGTTATTCGAGGTACACGGTACCTTACCCTGTTTTCTCAGTACTTGGTCGAAAATTTCGATCAGCCATATGACCGACTTGGACAACCCTGAGCGGGTTGGCCCCATATAACTAAACTTTCGTCTCGTGGAGGCAAACTTATAAATATTCCACGTCAACTCGCTATCTCGTACCGCCTTGACGGTATACTTGGTCCAAGGGCCATTTCCAGCGACTTGGTCGCAATTTCGCTCTAAGTTTCGCTAATACCTTCGTCCGTGGACATGGTGATTTTTTGTTCGTATTTTTCCTTGATAGTCCCACTCAAGACTATTCCATACCAGAGCCAAGCGTAACGCTAAGTGCCATACAGCCTGAGCAGTAATTCATGAAAAGTACCTCTACCAGTTTTTGCCATACTTGGGTACAAACTTTGTATCGTCCATATCTCCACTTTAGAGGCCAGCCAGCACCTTGACCCCATATACTTTTTTGTTGGTCATACCATGCACTAAATATAATTGTTCTACGTCAACTTGCTATCTCTTCTCCAACTTGCCGTTATTCTTGGTCCAAGTCCCATTTCATTCGTTTTTGAACCCATTTTGCTATATGTTTCACTAATAGCTTCGACCATGGACAAGCTGATTTTCCATTTGTATTTTTCCTTGATAGTCCCTCTCAAGACCATTCCAAAACACACCGCAGCTTGTCGCTCGGTGGCAAACTGACCGAGTTATAAATCATGAAAGGTACCTCTACCTGGTACACCACGTGGTCGGCCCAAACCATAAACCGACCAAACGACCGACTTGGAGCACCCTGACCGGGTTGCCCCCATATAATGAAAGTTGCGTCTCTACACGCCCAACTTATGAATATTCTACGCCAAGTCGCTATCTCTTACCGGTAAGCCAGTATCCACCTTCCAAGGGTGATTTTGGTGAAGTGCCATTTCCTGCGACTTGGTCCCCGAATTGGACAATCATCACCTAATATCTCCGTGGTCTTTCAACTCAGCCTCATGAAACTTTCAGGGTAGATAGATCTCCCCGAGACCTTTCCAACGGTATGCCGTTCGCCTCGCTCGGCCATCTACAGCCGAAGTTATTCATGGTACTTGGTAGCTTACCCTGTTTTTTCCATGCTTGTTCGTACTTGGGTACAAACTTTGTATCGCCCATATCTCCACTTTGGAGGCCAGCCAGCACCTTGGCCCCATATACTTTTTTGTTGGTCATACCATGCACTAAATATAATTGTTCTACGTCAACTTGCTATCTCTTCTCCAACTTGCCGTTATTCTTGGTCCAAGTCCCATTTCATTCGTTTTTGGACCCTTGTTGCTCTATGTTTCACTAATAGCTTCGGCCATGGACAAGCTGATATTCTGTTTGTATTTTTGCTTGATATTCCCTCTCAAGACCATTCCAAATCACAACGGAACTTGTCGCTCGGTGGCAAACTGACCGAGTTATAATTCATGAAAGGTACCTCAACTTGGTACACCACGTGGTCGGCCCAAACCATAAACCGACCAAACGACCGACTTGGAGCACCCTGACCGGGTTGGCCCCATATAATGAAAGTTGCGTCTCTACACGCCCAACTTATGAATATTCTAAGCCAAGTCGCTATCTCTTACCGGTAAGCCGGTATTCACCTTCCAAGGGGGATTTTGGTCAAGTGCCATTTCCTGCGACTTGGTCCCCAAATACGACCATCATCACCTAATATCTCCGTGGTCTTTCAACTCAGCCTCATGAAACTTTCAGGGTAGATAGGTCTCCCAGAGACCTTTCCAACGGTATGCCGTTTGTCTTGCTCGGCCATCTACAGCCGAAGTTATTCATGGTACTTGGTACCTTACCCTGTTTTTTCCATACTTGTTCGTACTTGGGTACAAACTTTGGATCGCCCATATCTCCACTTTGGAGGCCAGCCAGCACCTTGGCCCCATATACTTTTTTGTTGGTGATACCATGCACCAAATATAATTGTTCTACGCAAGCTTGCTATCTCTTCTCCAACTTGCGGTTATTTTTGACTCAAGTCCCATTTCCAGAGTTTTTGGTACCAATTTGCTCTATGTTTCGCTAATAGCTTCGCCCAAGGACTTTGTGATTTTTTGTTCGCATTTTTCCTAAATAGTCCCACTCAAGACTATTCCAAATCACACCTTAGCTTGTCGCTCAGTGCCATACAGCCAGAGTTTTAATTCATGAAAGGTACATAACCTTGGTACACCACGTGGTCGGTCCAAACCATCAACCAACCATATGACCGACTTCGAGTCGAGCTAGCGGCTAGGCTCAATATAATGAAATGCGTGTCTTGATGCGGGCTACTGACGGTCTGAACAATGTAGCTCGCTAGCTCGTCTCTAAACTTGTGTTTTGGTCGAATATTGGGTGTTCATGTACCACTTCGGGTAACATGGACTTTGGTGCAACTTTACCACTTGTGCACTTAATTACTTCCCGGTCATTCAAGTCTTTGCCTTCATACTTTCAGGGTAGTTAGGTCTCGTCGAGACCTTTCCATACATATGCCAAACTCATCGATCGGACATCTATAGCCCGAGTTATTCGCGGTACACCGTACCTTACCCTGTTTTTTCCTCAATTGGGTACAAACCTTGGAACACCCATATCGCCCCTTTAGAGACTAGCTGGCACGTTGGCCTCATATAATGATAAGTGCACCTCAACTAGGGCTACTGACGGTCAGAACATTTCAACTTGCTAGCTCGGGCCCACACTTGTGTTTTTCTCGAATATATGGTTCAAGTGTGCCACTTTGGGCACTTTTGGACATTTTGTCCCCACACAACTTTCTTGCCTTGGTAGATAGGGTCTTGTGTTTTTGGGCAAAAAGATGCACCAAGATATGGTCTAACTTTCGTTCTTGTACCGCAAAGCGCTATCTCAAACACCCGAGGAGATAGAAAGTGATTATGTTCGGTATATCGGTCTTCCATGGCCTACTATGGTAAACCCCTGCAGGTATGCAACCGAAGGTGCTTGGTACATGTATTTGGTGCAATATCGGTGCAAAGTAGGTGTTTCCTTGATCGGGCTATAACTTTCTTGGTTGATGTTGGATTGCTTTGCGGTCTTCGGGGGATAGTTAGGGAACATGTTGGCCAACATTTTCTTATTCCTCAGCCTGGCCGTACCTCTTACCGTCTAGGCGGTATTCATGCTCTAAGTTGGAACTTGTGTTCCTTCGGGCAAATTTTCTGACTTTGACGCTTAATAACTTCCGTTCATATGCAGTCTAAGCTCTGCAACTCTCAGGAAAGCTAGTACTACTCATTTCCTTTCCATATCAGTCTTTGGCTTGTCGATCCGATGTCTACAGCCTTAGTTATTCACGATCCCTGTGAAGGTAGGTTTTTGCCCATTTTCCAGTTCATGTGGTAACATTCCCGGACTTTGCCGGCTTTCTCTTCGTGTGATAACTTGCTTGCTCAAGTGGTAACTTGATAGTGTATTTCCGACAGACCCAATCTGGGACTTAGCCGATTTTTCTCTTCATATCATATGGATCCATCACTAGGCCATCTTGCTTGCTTGTGTGGTAACTTGGAAGTGTATTTCTGACAGACCCAATCTGGGACTTAGCCGATTTTTCTCTTCATATCATATGGATCCATCACTAGGCCATCTTGCTTGCTTGTGTGGTAACTTGATAGTGTATGTCTGACAGACCCAATCTGGGACTTAGCCGATTTTTATCTTCATATCATATGGATCCATCACTAGGCCATCTTGCTTGCTTGTGTGGTAACTTGGAAGTGTATTTCTGAGAGACCCAATCTCGGACTTAGCCGATTTTTCTCTTCATATCATATGGATCTATCATATGGCCATCTTGCTTGCTTGTGTGGTAACTTGATAGTGTATGTCTGACAGACCCAATCTGGGACTTAGCCGATTTTTCTCTTCATATCATATGGATCCTTCAATAGGCCATCTTGCTTGCTTGTGTGGTAACTTGGAAGTGTATTTCTGACAGACCCAATCTCGGACTTAGCCGATTTTTCTCTTCATATCATATGGATCTATCATATGGCCATCTTGCTTACTTGTGTGGTAACTTGAAAGTGTATTTCTGACAGACCCAATCTGGGACTTAGCCGATTTTTATCTTCATATCATATGGATCCATCACTAGGCCATCTTGCTTGCTTGTGTGGTAACTTGGAAGTGTATTTCTGACAGACCCAATCTGGGACTTAGCCGATTTTTCTCTTCATATCATATGGATCTATCATATGGCCATCTTGCTTACTTGTGTGGTAACTTGAAAGTGTATTTCTGACAGACCCAATCTGGGACTTAGCCGATTTTTCTCTTCATATAATATGGATCCTGGACTTAGCCGATTATTAGGTTATTATATATGGATCCTGGACTTAGCCGATTATTAGGTTATTATATATGGATCCTGGACTTAGCCGATTTTTCTCTTCATATAATATGGATCCTGGACTTAGCCAATTATAAGGTTATTATATATGGATCCTTGACTTAGCCGATTTTTCTCTTCATATAATATGGATCCGGGACTTAGCCAATTTTTCTCTTCATGTGGTAACGTATGCCAATCGCTCACAAGTCATGGGATAAGGGTACTTGTGTTCTTCCATCTTCTAAGTCCCGCACGGGGACATCGTGATCGCCCCAAGTCCGGAATAGCGCCAAGTCAAGCCCCACGGTGGCCGTGCAGGACCTGTTAGCGGGGGCCCCACTGACAGCACTAATCCGGACTTAGAAATTATATCTTTCTAATCGAACACCACACACGCAACACCACCATACCACCATCTCCTTGCAAGTACCTAAGTACCCGCAACTCCATGGTGAAGGCAATGTCACTCCATCACCAACCTCTTTGCACTGCAAGCACTTGCGTACCCACAACACTCCGAAGAAGGCAACGGCGCGCGATGCTCGACTCCACACACCACACCACACCACACCACCGATGGCCAGCCAGCCAGCCAGCCCAACTAAGGGCTAACCCACCAACCAACCACCAATGGCCTAGGCCAGCCGGATCCCACCTTCAAGTCCAAGCACAGCCAAGTGCAAGTACCGCCAAGTGTTCACCAACCGCCCAACACACCACACCACCGATGGCCAGCCAGCCAGCCAGCCCAGCTAAGGGCTAACCAACCAACCAACCACCAATGGCCTAGGCCAGCCGGATCCCACCTTCAAGTCCAAGCACAGCCAAGTGCAAGTACCGCCAAGTGTTCACCAACCAACCATCACACCAGGTCAGCCGGCCGGTACCCACCTTCAAGTGCCATTACCCTCGGGTGCAAGCTCAATCAAGTGTTAACCAACCAACCCGGCCAAGGCAGCCAACAGGCCGGCACCCTACAGCACCGACCCGCCATTACCACCTCAACCGTTGACCATGCAAGTGGCCTCGGACAACAGGTGACACCCGAAGTACATCCGAAGAACGTATATCAAGTGTTTGCTCACCAAGTCCTCAACCAACCCCAAGTACCCGGAGGTACCCAGAGTGTTGGGTCCGCCAACCACTACCAGCACTCCAAGTCCTCGCGAACCCAAAGTGTTTGCCCGGTAGGGCCATTAGACCACAACGCTTGCTAACCATGCAAGTGGCCTCGGACAACAGGTGACACCCGAAGTACATCCGAAGAGTGTATATCAAGTGTTTGTTCACCAAGTCCTCAACCAACCCCAAGTACCCGGAGGTACCCAGAGTGTTGGGTCCGCCAACCACTACCAGCACTCTAAGTCCTCGCGAACCCAAAGTGTTTGCC
>NW_026525210.1:65000-81128 GCF_943734705.1 Anopheles coustani
GCGCTGTTCTACGGGCCTATCACCCTCTATGGGTTCTGAGCCACATTCAAGTTGGACTTGAAAAGCGCTAAGATGACGGATAGTGAGACGCACCAGTACACGGAATCGGATAGACGGACAGGCCGCCACCCCTACGTGCTGAGCTTCTCCCGTTTCGCTCGCAGCTACTCAGGGAATCCCGGTTGGTTTCTTTTCCTCCCCTTATTAATATGCTTAAATTCAGGGGGTTGTCACACATGAACTGAGGCTTATGTACCTTGCGGTTGTTATCGTCACATCTGGCTTGCGACTACTTTGTTTCAATGTCCAATATGTACCGTTGGACTCGGTTAACGGGCTGTTAGCCCGCGTGTGGTTTAACTCACTGATACCTTCCATTGCCCATACGCTAGTTTGTTTGTGTTCCTTTGGTCAACTTCCATACTTGAATCATTTGTGCTACCGCTGCTGCTTCGACGCTACTTTGACATCTTCGCTTCTATTTAAATAAATAAATAAGCTGAAGCTAGACATCAGTAAACACCACCACAGACACCACAAGCACGCCTTCTCCTCGTACTTCCGCCTCACGCGGGAACACGGACGCTCTAAATACTTCGAATTCCAATGCCAGTATATTGTAAACCACGGGTTCTTTAATGCTAGCGGGTCGTCGCGACCCTAGTTAACATCATGGTGCACGTCTCGTGACGGGTGTCACGGCGTAGTTAAATGTATGCGATACATTTCTCAAATATAAGCGCTCAGTCATCTGTACATCATGGTAGGTTCCCACGACGTGCAATATGCGTTCAACTTATCAATGTTCATGTGTCCTGCAGTTCACATTATGACGCGCAGTTAGCTGCGGTCTTCATCGATCCATGAGCCGAGTGATCCACTGCCGAGGGTGACTAACTTGCGTAAGCCGCCGCTGTGCGCGTATACCCGTTCCCCGTAGGGAGGAGCAAGCCGCCGCTTAGAGACGAAGCATAAAGTGTCCTCATTCCACATAGGGCAAGCTGGATGAATCCATTTTACCCAGGACGGCCGAAGCGGCGTGGACCAGGGGAGAACTGAACCTTATACTTCACACCACAGTAAGTCTACGTGTCCTCTTCCACATAGGGCAAGCTAGAACTAACTATCTTACCCAGGACTGCCGAAGCAGCGTGGACCAGGGGAGGAACACACTTTTCATGGAAACGTAAGGCATCCATGACTGCCATAACGTAAGCCGCCGCTGTGCGCGTATACCCGTTCCCCGTAGGGAGGAGCAAGCCGCCGCTTAGAGACGAAGCATAAAGTGTCCTCATTCCACATAGGGCAAGCTGGATGAATCCATTTTACCCAGGACGGCCGAAGCGGCGTGGACCAGGGGAGAACTGAACTTTATACTTCACACCACAGTAAGTCTACGTGTCCTCTTCCACATAGGGCAAGCTAGAACTAACTATCTTACCCAGGACTGCCGAAGCAGCGTGGACCAGGGGAGGAACACACTTTTCATAGAAACGTAAGGCATCCATGACTGCCATAGTGCGTAAGCCGCCGCTGTGCGCGTAAACCCGTTCCCCGTAGGGAGGAGTCAAGCCGCCGCTTAGAGACGAAGTATGAAGTGTCCTCTTCCACATAGGGCAAGCTAGAATGAACTATCTTACCCAGGACCGCCGAAGCAGCGTGGACCAGGGGAGAACTGAACTTTATACTTCACACCACAGTATTGAGTAATGTGCCCTCTTCCACATAGGGCAAGCTGGAATGTTCCATTTTACCCAGGACGGCCGAAGCGGCGTGGACCAGTGGAGGACTACACAATCATGAGGTTTGATATCGACTTGTGTGTTTCAATAGGATACCGATGGTATGGTTTGAACCGATTTGATTTAGCCATTCTGAAGTCATCACTTGGTTGAAGCGCTGAACTAGGGAGGCATCGTTTACATATATATTGGTTTTCGCATGCTCTACTAGGTTAATGTCATGAGGTTGGCTATCGAGCATGCCCAAGTGATGACTTGATTGTGTGCTTGCTTGAATTCTTCACATTTCATACCATCGGTTAGTTGTCGAATCATTCCTCGATCATAACCTTCGTTCTTGGTTCATGTATGCTCTCTTCCACATAGGGCAAGCTAGAATTAACTATCTTACCCAGGACCGCCGAAGCAGCGTGGACCAGGGGAGAACTATACTTTGTCTTGTATGCCCTCTTCCACATAGGGCAAGCTAGAATGAACTATCTTACCCAGGACCGCCGGAGCAGCGTGGACCAGTGGAGGACTATACTTTGTTCATTACACCACAGTATTAAGTATGGTGTCCTCTTCCACATAGGGCAAGCTAGAATTAACTATCTTACCCAGGACCGCCGAAGCAGTGTGGACCAGGGGAGGACTATACTTTATACTTCACACACTAGCCAAATTGAAGTCATCACTTGGTTGAAGCACTGAACTAGGGCGAGTCTATCGTTTACTTTGCATTGGGATAATACGCTGCATGCTCTCTTAGGTTAATGTCATGTGATTGGCTATAGAGCATGCCCAAGTGATGACTTTGTTTCAAGCTCAACAGGTAGGGTATTGAGTCCTCTTCCACATAGGGCAAGCTAGAATTAACTATCTTACCCAGGACCGCCGGAGCAGCGTGGACCAGGGGAGAACTATACTTTGTCTTGTATGCCCTCTTCCACATAGGGCAAGCTAGAACTAACTATCTTACCCAGGACTGCAAAGCAGCGTGGACCAGTGGAGGACTATACTTTGTTCATTACACCACAGTATTAAGTATGGTGTCCTCTTCCACATAGGGCAAGCTAGAACTAACTATCTTACCCAGGACCGCCGAAGCAGTGTGGACCAGGGGAGGACTATACTTTATACTTCACACACTAGCCATACTGAAGTCATCACTTGGTTGAAGCGCTGAACTACGGCGGGGTAATCGTTTACAGGTTATAATCATATAGCTGCATGCTCATTAGTAGATAATGGAATATTGTATGGCAATATGAGCATGCCCAAGTGATGACTTTGTTTCAAGCTCAACAGGTAGGGTATTGAGTCCTCTTCCACATAGGGCAAGCTAGAATGAACTATCTTACCCAGGACCGCCGGAGCAGCGTGGACCAGTGGAGGACTCTATACTTTATACTTCACACCACAGTATTGAGTACGACTTGCATAAAGCCCCTAATGAGAACCACGAGGGCTCTCTCAATGTAGAACCACGAGGGCTCTAGTACCGATTCTCTCGGTACGGCTTGGTCCGTGTTCCTTTATGCATGTACTCGCAGAAAGTCTCAACCCGGAGGTCTTGACTTTGATTGTCATAGTTGGACTACGACGGGGCATCCGACCATTGCTGATCGAACACATCTGATTCACCATCTTTCGGGTAGGCGGTACGCGTACCTCCGGACGCGGAAGTCTCAACCCGGAGGTCTTGACTTTGATTGTCATAGTTGGACTACGACGGGGCATCCGACCATTGCTGATCGAACACCCCTGATTCATCATCTTTCGGGTAGGCGGTGCGCGCACCTCCGACGCGGAAGTCTCAACCCGGAGGTCTTGACTTTGTATTGTCATAGTTGGACTACGACGGGGTATCCGACTCATCGAATACCCCAGAAGCACACCATCTTTCGGGTAGGCGGTACGCGTACCTCCGGACGCGGAAAGTCTCAACCCGGAGGTCTTGACTTTGGTTGTCATAGTTGGACTATGACGGGGCATCCGACCATTGCTGATCGAACACCCCTGTTACACCATCTTTCGGATAGGCGGTGCGCGACACCACCGACGCGGAAAGTCTCAACCCGGAGGTCTTGACTTTGTATTGTTGGATAGTCCTCTTCCACTATAGGGCAAGCTGGAAATATTCCATTTTACCCAGGACTGCCGAGGCAGCGTGGACCAGGGGAGAACTTCACGGAATCTTCAGGCATCCATGATTGCCATAGTGCGTAAGCCGCCGCTGTGCGCGTCAACTCGTTCCCCGTGAGGAGGAGTCTAGCCGCCGCTAAAAGACGAAGCATTAAGTGTCCTCATTCCACTATAGGGCAAGCTAGAATTAACTATCTTACCCAGGACCGCCGAAGCAGCGTGGACCAGGCGAGGACTATACTTTATACTTCACACCACAGTATTGAGTACGACTTGCATAAAGCCCCTAATGAGAACCACGAGGGCTCTCTCAATGTAGAACCACGAGGGCTCTAGTACCGATTCTCTCGGTACGGCTTGGTCCGTGTTCCTTTATGCTTGTACTCGCGGAAAGTCTCAACCCGGAGGTCTTGACTTTGATTGTCATAGTTGGACTACGACGGGGCATCCGACCATTGCTGACCGAACACCCCTGATTCATCATCTTTCGGATAGGAGGTGCGCCCACCTCCGACGCGGAAGTCTCAACCCGGAGGTTCGGACTTAGAGTTTTTCCCATTTAAAAGTTTTTCTCTTAGCCATACTGAAGTCATCACTTGGTGAACGATTGAACTAGGGCGGGTTAATCGTTTATAGGTATCATGTGGTTTGCATGCTCTCTTAGGTTAAGGTCATGTGGTTGGCTATCGAGCATGCCCAAGTGATGACTTTGTTTCACGCTTGCTTGATTTCTTCATGATTCCCTGTTATATAGTGTAATCATTCGAGAACAGGGAATCTTTGGTTTTGCTCAACAGGTATTGGATGTCAACTTGGTATCTAGATCGCATTAAGTCTCAACCCTTAGGTTCGGACTTGTATAGTGACATCTTGTTACGGTCTTGAGTCTCAACCCGCAGGTTCGGACTACTTAGTGTTTGATCGAATATAATATGGCAACTTGTGCCTAAGTCTCAACCCGCAGGTTCGGACTTCTGTTTATTTGGCCAATGTATGTATAAGGCAACTTGTGCCTAAGTCTCAACCCGCAGGTTCGGACTTGTGTATTTGTTCGAAGTCATGTATAAGGCAACGTGTGCCTAAGTCTCAACCCGCAGGTTCGGACTTGTTAGTGTTTCGTCAACTTTCATATGGCAACTTGTGCCTAAGTCTCAACCCGCAGGTTCGGACTTGTGTATTTGTTCGAAGTCATGTATAAGGCAACTTGTGCCTAAGTCTCAACCCGCAGGTTCGGACTTGTGTATTTGTTCGAAGTCATGTATAAGGCAACGTGTGCCTAAGTCTCAACCCGCAGGTTCGGACTTGTTAGTGTTTCGTCAACTTTCATATGGCAACTTGTGCCTGAGTCTCAACCCGCAGGTTCGGACTTCTATAGTGTTTCGTCAATTATCATATGGCAACTTGTGCCGAAGTCTCAACCCGCAGGTTCGGACTTCTGGAAGGATCACTTGGCCACTAATGATCCTTCCGCAGGTTCACCTACGGAAACCTTGTTACGACTTTTACTTCCTCTAAATCATCAAGTTCGGTCAACTTCGATAAAGCAGACGCGGTTCACGAGGATCCAGCGAACGATCATCTCCAAAGACCTCACTAAATAATCCATCGGTAGTAGCGACGGGCGGTGTGTACAAAGGGCAGGGACGTATTCAACGCTGGCTGATGACCAGCACTTACTAGAAGTTCCGAGTTCATATGGACCATTGCAATCCATAATCCCTACTAAGTGAGTATTTGAGTGATTTCCCGTTCCTCTCGGAATAGGAGACACGCTGCTACCCACATTGTAGCACGCGTGTAGCCCAGAACATCTAAGGGCATCACGGACCTGTTATCGCTCGATCTCATTTTGCTAAACACAAATTGTCCTGCTAAGCAGCGTACCGTAAGTGCACTTGCGCACACGAACAGCGAAGGTGTCAGGTCATACTCCACCGAAAGGTCCTAACCCGTTCCAATCGGCATCGACGCATTAACGCTGACTGCGTTCTAGTTAGCATATGTGAGTCACGTTCGTTATCGGAATTAACCAGACAAATCAATCCACGAACTAAGAACGGCCATGCACCACTACCCTTAAATTTGAGAAAGAGCTATTAATCTGTCTCACCTCCATAAGTTCGGACCTGGTAAGTTTTCCCGTGTTGAGTCAAATTGAACCGCAAGCTCCATTTCATTGTGGTGCCCTTCCGTCAATTCCTTTAAGTTTCAACTTTGCAACCATACTTCCCCCGGAACCTGACTTTGGTTTCCCGGAAGCTACTGAGAGCACCTGGTTGTAGCGTCTCCCAATTGCTAGTTGGCATCGTTTACGGTTAGAACTAGGGCGGTATCTAATCGCCTTCGATCCTCTAACTTTCGTTCTTGATTAAAGAAAGCATCCTTGACAAATGCCTTCGCTTTAGTTAGTCTTACGACGGTCTACGAATTTCACCTCTCGCGCCGTAATACTAGTGTCCCCAACTACTTCTGTTAATCATTACCTCCGGTCTGAGTACAAACCAATGAAAGATTAGACCAAGGTCGTATTCCATTATTCCATGCAAGATTATTCTAGGGCGTTTGGGCACCCTGCTTTAAGCACTCTAATTTGTTCAAGGTAAACGTGAGCGGTCGAGCTCTATGTTACACTTGCACCCGTTGAAGGGCACACCATGACACAGACTTGGTGCCCTACCACACCATTGAGTCGCAACCAGATTCCGACTTGGCCCACCGACCACGGGTTGACCGGGTCGGCGGAGCCGGACTGTGTTGGACAAGTATCAACTTCGAACGTTTTAACCGCAACAATTTTAATATACGCTAGTGGAGCTGGAATTACCGCGGCTGCTGGCACCAGACTTGCCCTCCACTTGATCCTCGTAGAAGGATTTATGCTCTACTCATTCCAATTATGAAACATCATTAAAGAGTTTCATATTGTTATTTCTCGTCACTACCTCCCCGTCCCGGGATTGGGTAATTTACGCGCCTGCTGCCTTCCTTGGATGTGGTAGCCATTTCTCAGGCTCCCTCTCCGGAATCGAACCCTGATTCCCCGTTACCCGTTGCAACCATGGTAGTCCTCTATACTACCATCCATAGTTGATAGGGCAGATATTTGCGAGATCTGTCGTCGGTGCGAGACCATACGATCAGCATCATTATCCAGACTTCAACTCAATGACACGGAGAACCCGCGATTGGTTTGACTAATAAGTGCACCAGTTCCCGCGAGGGTCCTGGCATGTTGCATGTATTAGCTCTAGATTTTCCACAGTTATCCAAGTAACTAGGTTGATGATCTCGTAAATTATAGCTGTTATACTGAGCCTTATGCGGTTTCACATTAAATCTGTTTGTACTTAGACATGCATGGCTTAACCTTTGAGACGAGCGTATATTACTGGTAGGATCAACCAGAATTCCGACTTTGCGTTCGAATGTTCATTGTCCCATTGCACCCGGAGGAGCAAACACCACGTTCTATATGTTGTCAAGTCCGGTAGCACACGGGAGGCGAGCCCCCGTGCGAACCTCATTGCCCTCGTATCACACACACCCGATGCACCGGACAGGCACTTGAGCGGCATTCGACTCCGCTAAGCGCTCGTGCGCCCGATTGTGCATGCGCTGACGGGGCCTTCATACCCCTACCACAGCGACCTTATGCCAAACTTCCATGAATACTTAGGTGAGCTGACAAGGGCCTTCATTTCCCTACCATCAACTAAAGGACACGCTAGGCGCGTCCGATCATTGCAACTGCGGGGCTTTCATACCCCAATCACCACAGTACGCAATTCACCAGAGTTTAATCACAACCCCCCCGGACATGGCACACTATTAACTTGCAACAAAACTTAGTGTGTGCCGGGCACATCGGTTCCACAAAATCATTCCCGATGTACCCCAATTGGGGTTGTGAACGCATCCATGGTCCTCTGACACACCCAACCAAGCGTGGATACTACATACCTCAAACACCCAGTACACTAACAGACAAATCAACATATGGTTGCTTTCCCCCAGACATTTGCCAATCACTTGGCACCCGGACGGGAACTCGCTCCTGATTGCGCCATTGCCACCCATTTGCCAAGAGCGAGTTCTGTATGTAGATTTCATTTGGAAAGACAACCGTGTACTGGATATTCTATCCGACGATTACAGATGACGAGTACGAGACTCGACTACACTCACGGATAATACATTTTGGGTCGAGATTGCTTTCGGGGTTTTCGATTGGTCTTGCGCTTGTAAACGTATAACTTTGACTTGTGGTAACCTCGGTATGTTAGTCGATCACGTGGTTGTGAACTGGGTACGGGTGGGCAATCTGTTCACTTGCACTCTGGGTAGGAATATGGTGAGCGCTATAGGTTAAAGATCATGGTATGGTTCCATCGTGATGACTTTCGCTAGATAGTAAGATGTTTGGATAGTTATAACGTTTTTGGCCATTTGTTCATAGTGTTCGGTTCATTGAGGAATTCGATTGGTCTTTGCTTCACACACGTGGTCGATCACTTGGATGTGAACTAGGGTGAGAATAAGGTGTTCACTAGTGCTCTTAGGTTTTGGATCAGTACTGAGCACTTGATTGGTTTCGCATAATATGTATCCATAGTGATGACTCTTTCCAGCTTAAGATTTCGTTACCAGTTTCGAATCCTCCCCACGTTCGCTTTTACTTGGTTAGGTTTTCGAGTGTAGATTTGAAAGCAATCTCATGTATGTATCCCATCTGATATAAGCCACTGACAGTTCATGTCACCTCGTTCAACTCTCGCTGGGTCACAGAAGTATGTTACTGCGCCCATTATCCCTACTCGGATAGGTTCGGTTCGTTCGTTTTATACTACGGTGAGTAAACTCAATTTGTGCATCGCATAGCCATGGAAAGCAAGCTTTCGCGGGCCTCTTCGACTGTTTTGATACGAGCTGTGCCCGTGATGCTTGTCATCCCAGGATACTAGACCCCTTTGGACGACCGCATGACCATCAGAAAGTAAATTCCACGTTCGATTTGGGGTGTGAACCCCGAACATAAAGTCTTTGTGTAGAACCACGAGGGCTCTATAGTACCGATTCTCTCGGTACGCTTGGTCCGTGTTCCTTTATGTTCGTACTCTTGTGAATAAGATTCACGTTCGTTTTGGGATATTTGCTACTGTCACCGTTTGAGTACTATGGGGCTTGAACCCCTAACATAAAGTCTTTGTGTAGAACCACGAGGGTTCTATAGTACCGATTCTCTCGGTACGCTTGGTCCGTGTTCCTTTATGTTCGTACTCTTGTGTGTATAATATTCATGTTCGGTTTGGGATATTTGCTACTTTCACCAGGGTCCCGTTCTTCATACAAGTCTGCCTTGCTAATGTGGTAACTTTATAGTGTAGTTCTGACATCCCAATTTTGGGACTTAGCCGATTTTTCGTATATTTCCATATGACCCATAGGGTCCCTTTCTTCATACAAGCTTGCCTAGGGCGATCGGTCAAAACTTGTCTTACTATTCGATTGGTCTTCGCACTTTCACCCTAGGCAGTTCGCCTAGGTCTGTCTTCTTGAGGAGGCCAAAACCCGAAATAAGGAGGTTCGGCCGACCCTGAAACCTCCCCTGTCTGAACTACACTAACCCGATTTTTCAGGGTCCTCAGCGCCATACAACTTTGCCTAGGTCACTTGTACTCTTGACTTAGGCCATCCGACTTGGTCCGTGTTTCTTCCTAGGGTTCACCTAGGTACTTTGCCTTGCTTGATGTGGTAACTTTTTAGTGTAGTTCAGACATCCTAATTTTGGGACTTAGCCGATTTTTCATGTATTTCCATATGACCCATAGGGTCCCTTTCTTCATACAAGCTTGCCTAGGGCGATCGGTCAAAACTTGTCTTACTATTCGATTGGTCTTCGCACTTTCACCCTAGGCAGTTCGCCTAGGTCTGTCTTCTTGAGGAGGCCAAAACCCGAAATAAGGAGGTCCAGCCGACCCTGAAACCTCCCCTGTCTTAACTACACTAACCCGATTTTTCATGGTCCTTAGCGCCATACAACTTTGCCTAGGTCACTTGTACTCTTGACTTAGGCCATCTGACTTGGTCCGTGTTTCTTCCTAGGGTTCACCTAGGTACTTTGCCTTGCTTGATGTGGTAACTTTTTAGTGTAGTTCAGACATCCCAATTTCGGGACTTAGCCGATTTTTCGTATATTTCCATATGACCCATAGGGTCCCTTTCTTCATACAAGCTTGCCTAGGGCGATCGGTCAAAACTTGTCTTACTATTCGATTGGTCTTCGCACTTTCACCCTAGGCAGTTTGCCTAGGTGTAGCTTCTTGAGGAGGTCAAAACCCAAAATAAGGAGGTTCAGCCGACCCAAAAACCTCCCCTGTCTAAACTACACTAACCAGATTTTTCAGGGTCCTCACCGTCATACAACTTTGCCTAGGTCACTTGTTCTCTTGACTTAGGCCATCTGACTTGGTCCGTGTTTCTTGCTAGGGTTCACCTAGGTACTTTGCCTTGCTTGATGTGGTAACTTTTTAGTGTAGTTCAGACATCCCAATTTTGGGACTTAGCCGATTTTTCATGTATTTCCATATGACCCATAGGGTCCCTTTCTTCATACAAGCTTGCCTAGGGCGATCGGTCAAAACTTGTCTTACTATTCGATTGGTCTTCGCACTTTCACCCTAGGCAGTTCGCCTAGGTCTGTCTTCTTGAGGAGGCCAAAACCCGAAATAAGGAGGTCCAGCCGACCCTGAAACCTCCCCTGTCTTAACTACACTAACCCGATTTTTCATGGTCCTTAGCGCCATACAACTTTGCCTAGGTCACTTGTACTCTTGACTTAGGCCATCTGACTTGGTCCGTGTTTCTTCCTAGGGTTCACCTAGGTACTTTGCCTTGCTTGATGTGGTAACTTTTTAGTGTAGTTCAGACATCCCAATTTCGGGACTTAGCCGATTTTTCGTATATTTCCATATGACCCATAGGGTCCCTTTCTTCATACAAGCTTGCCTAGGGCGATCGGTCAAAACTTGTCTTACTATTCGATTGGTCTTCGCACTTTCACCCTAGGCACTTTGCCTAGGTCTGTCTTCTTGAGGAGGCCAAAACCCGAAATAAGGAGGTTCAGCCGACCCAGAAACCTCCCCTGTCTGAACTACACTAACCCGATTTTTCAGGGTCCTCAGCGCCATACAACTTTGCCTAGGTCACTTGTACTCTTGACTTAGGCCATCTGACTTGGTCCGTGTTTCTTCCTAGGGTTCACCTAGGTACTTTGCCTTGCTTGATGTGGTAACTTTTTAGTGTAGTTCAGACATCCCAATTTTGGGACTTAGCCGATTTTTCATGTATTTCCATATGACCCATAGGGTCCCTTTCTTCATACAAGCTTGCCTAGGGCGATCGGTCAAAACTTGTCTTACTATTCGATTGGTCTTCGCACTTTCACCCTAGGCAGTTTGCCTAGGTCTGTCTTCTTGAGGAGGCCAAAACCCGAAATAAGGAGGTTCAGCCGACCCAGAAACCTCCCCTGTCTGAACTACACTAACCCGATTTTTCAGGGTCCTCAGCGCCATACAACTTTGCCTAGGTCACTTGTACTCTTGACTTAGGCCATCTGACTTGGTCCGTGTTTCTTCCTAGGGTTCACCTAGGTACTTTGCCTTGCTTGATGTGGTAACTTTTTAGTGTAGTTCAGACATCCCAATTTTGGGACTTAGCCGATTTTTCATGTATTTCCATATGACCCATAGGGTCCCTTTCTTCATACAAGCTTGCCTAGGGCGATCGGTCAAAACTTGTCTTACTATTCGATTGGTCTTCGCACTTTCACCCTAGGCAGTTTGCCTAGGTGTAGCTTCTTGAGGAGGCCAAAACCCGAAATAAGGAGGTTCAGCCGACCCAGAAACCTCCCCTGTCTGAACTACACTAACCCGATTTTTCAGGGTCCTCAGCGCCATACAACTTTGCCTAGGTCACTTGTACTCTTGACTTAGGCCATCTGACTTGGTCCGTGTTTCTTCCTAGGGTTCACCTAGGTACTTTGCCTTGCTTGATGTGGTAACTTTTTAGTGTAGTTCAGACATCCCAATTTTGGGACTTAGCCGATTTTTCATGTATTTCCATATGACCCATAGGGTCCCTTTCTTCATACAAGCTTGCCTAGGGCGATCGGTCAAAACTTGTCTTACTATTCGATTGGTCTTCGCACTTTCACCCTAGGCAGTTTGCCTAGGTGTAGCTTCTTGAGGAGGTCAAAACCCAAAATAAGGAGGTTCAGCCGACCCAAAAACCTCCCCTGTCTAAACTACACTAACCAGATTTTTCAGGGTCCTCACCGTCATACAACTTTGCCTAGGTCACTTGCACTCTTGACTTAGGCCATCTGACTTGGTCCGTGTTTCTTGCTAGGGTTCACCTAGGTAGTTTGCCTTGCTTGATGTGGTAACTTTTTAGTGTAGTTCTGACATCCCAATTTTGGGACTTAGCCGATTTTTCATGTATTTCCATATGACCCTTAGGGTCCCTTTCTTCATACAAGCTTGCCTAGGGCGATCGGTCAAAACTTGTCTTACTATTCGATTGGTCTTCGCACTTTCACCCTAGGCAGTTTGCCTAGGTGTAGCTTCTTGATGAGGCCAAAACCCAAAATAAGGGGGTTCGGCCGACCCAAAAACCTACCCTGTCTAAACTACACTAACCAGATTTTTCAGGGTCCTCAGCGCCATACAACTTTGCCTAGGTCACTTGTTCTATTGACTTAGGCCATCTGACTTGGTCCGTGTTTCTTCCTAGGGTTCACCTAGGTACTTTGCCTTGCTTGGTGTGGTAACTTTTTAGTGTAGTTCTGACATCCTCATTTTGGGACTTAGCCGATTTTTCGTAAAATACCATATGACCCATATGGGTCCTTTCCTTCATATAAGTTTGCCTTGCTTGGTATGGTAACATTTGAGTGTAGTTCTGACATCATCATTTTGGGACTTAGCCGATTTTTCGTAAAATACCATATGACCCATATGGGTCCTTTGCTTCATATAAGTTTGCCTTGCTTGGTGTGGTAACATTTGAGTGTAGTTCTGACATCCCCATTTTGGGACTTAGCCGATTTTTCAATCAATACCATATGACCCATCAGGGTCCTTTGCTTCATATAAGTTTGCCTTGCTTGGTGTGGTAACATTTGAGTGTAGTTCTGACATCCCCATTTTGGGACTTAGCCGATTTTTCGTAAAATACCATATGACCCATCAGGGTCCTTTGCTTCATATAAGTTTGCCTTGCTTGGTGTGGTAACATTTGAGTGTAGTTCTGACATCCCCATTTTGGGACTTAGCCGATTTTTCGTAAAATACCATATGACCCATCAGGGTCCTTTGCTTCATATAAGTTTGCCTTGCTTGGTGTGGTAACATTTGAGTGTAGTTCTGACATCCCCATTTTGGGACTTAGCCGATTTTTCGTAAAATACCATATGACCCATCAGGGTCCTTGCCTTCATATAAGTTTGCCTTGCTTGGTGTGGTAACATTTGAGTGTAGTTCTGACATCCCCATTTTGGGACTTAGCCGATTTTTCGATCAATACCATATGACCCATCAGGGTCCTTTGCTTCATATAAGTTTGCCTTGCTTGGTGTGGTAACATTTGAGTGTAGTTCTGACATCCCCATTTTGGGACTTAGCCGATTTTTCGATCAATACCATATGACCCATCAGGGTCCTTTGCTTCATATAAGTTTGCCTTGCTTGGTGTGGTAACATTTGAGTGTAGTTCTGACATCCCCATTTTGGGACTTAGCCGATTTTTCGATCAATACCATATGACCCATCAGGGTCCTTTGCTTCATATAAGTTTGCCTTGCTTGGTGTGGTAACATTTGAGTGTAGTTCTGACATCCCCATTTTGGGACTTAGCCGATTTTTCGATCAATACCATATGACCCATCAGGGTCCTTTGCTTCATATAAGTTTGCCTTGCTTGATGTGGTAACACATGAGTGTAGTTCTGACATCCCCATTTTGGGACTTAGCCGATTTTTCGTAAAATACCATATGACCCATCAGGGTCCTTTGCTTCATATAAGTTTGCCTTGCTTGGTGTGGTAACACATGAGTGTAGTTCTGACATCCCCATTTTGGGACTTAGCCGATTTTTCGTAAAATACCATATGACCCATCAGGGTCCTTTGCTTCATATAAGTTTGCCTTGCTTGGTGTGGTAACACATGAGTGTAGTTCTGACATCCCCATTTTGGGACTTAGCCGATTTTTCGTAAAATACCATATGACCCATCAGGGTCCTTTGCTTCATATAAGTTTGCCTTGCTTGGTGTGGTAACATTTGAGTGTAGTTCTGACATCCCCATTTTTGACTTAGCCGATTTTTCGTAAAATACCATATGACCCGTCAGGGTCCTTTCCTTCATATAAGTTTGCCTTGCTTGGTGTGGTAACATTTGAGTGTAGTTCTGACATCATCATTTTGGGACTTAGCCGATTTTTCGTAAAATACCATATGACCCATCAGGGTCCTTTGCTTCATATAAGTTTGCCTTGCTTGGTGTGGTAACACATGAGTGTAGTTCTGACATCGTCATTTTGGGACTTAGCCGATTTTTCGTAAAATACCATATGACCCATCAGGGTCTTTTGCTTCATATAAGTTTGCCTTGCTTGGTGTGGTAACACATGAGTGTAGTTCTGACATCATCATTTTGGGACTTAGCCGATTTTTCGATCAATTCCATATGACCCATCAGGGTCCTTTTTCTTCATATAAGTTTCCCAAGACTTAGTGTTTTTTACCTTTGGACACCAATATCACCCTTACGGGTATCTTTGATCTTCGCACCATGTATTGACCAAATGTAGGTCTTGCTATGCCAAACTTATAATTGTTCTACACCAAGTCTCTATCTTGAACCATTAAGGCTCTAACTTGCACCAATTGCTTGGTACTCTTGGTCCGTGTTTCATCGCATACTGACTTCTTGACTTAGTGCTTTTTACCTTTGGACACCAATATCACCCTTACGGGTTTCTTTGATCTTCTCACTTTGTATTGACCAAATGTAGGTCTTGCCATGCCAAACATATAATTGTTCTACACCAAGTCTCTATCTCGTACCGCCAGCTCGGTACATTCGATCAACCTGCCCTTAAGGCACCTGGGACTTAGCCATTTTTTCACATTTTTCATGATTTTGAGGCAACTTTTCTCGACTTTGTCACCTTATATCACCAAGATCTTTTCCCTTTAGCGCTTCACTCTGTTCGTATGATATTTAGCGCTGACTATCACCTTTCTATCGCTGAGCTTAACTTCTTATTCGGTGCCATAGAGCCAGAGATATTTGGTGTATGCTGTTATAAGGGAAGTTTGTCACTTTTTCAAAGGCCCACTTTGGGACGCCCATATCTCACCTTCAGGTATCTTCGATCTTCTTGTCGTCTATGGACGAAACTTAGGTCTTGTCTTGGCCAACTTATAAATGTTTTACGGCCAAGCCGTATCTCTTACCGCCAGCCCGGTATTTTTGGACTTAGCCGGATTTTCGCCTCTCGTGGTAACAATTTCTGTCTTTGACTCACAATAACACCCGAACGGTCACATGCTAGCGCTTTGCTTGGTAGGAATTATAGTTAGCGCTACCTTTTCTCTTTCCATCGATACCTTGTTCGTTCCATTCCATGCCATACAGCCGAAGTTATGATGTTTCCCGTTTTCCATATCATGTGGAGCTTATGCTCTGGGAAAACCATCTAACACCTGTACCACCCTTTTGGGTACCACCGATCTCGACACTATGTTCGGGCCAAATATAGGTTATAACATGCCGAACTTATAATTGTTCTACACCAAGTCTCTATCTCTTACCGCCTGCTCGGTATTTTACTCGTAAGTCCAAATTTCACAACTTGTACTTTTTGGCCCAATGTACTCGAGTTTCAATTTTGGTAACATTTTTCGACTTTGTCGCTTAATAACTTCCAAATCATGCTAGTTAGCGCTTTGCTTTCTTCTAGTCGTATCTAGCGCTGGGTGTTACCTTTCCAAAACACATCCTAGCTTAACAATCCATGCCATACAGCCGGAGCTACATGGTGCACAAGTCAAATCCATTTTAGCCATGTTTCATTTTTGCCAATTTTTGACCACTCGTATCACCCTTCCAGAGTGGTCCGATCTCCTCGCTTTCTATGGACGACTTTTAGGTCTCGTAGAGGCAAACTTATAAGTATTCTACGTCAACCCGCTATCT
>NW_026525211.1:0-37500 GCF_943734705.1 Anopheles coustani
CCACGTGGTCGGTCCAAACCATCAACCAACCATATGACCGACTTCGAGTCGAGCTAGCGGCTAGGCTCAATATAATGAAATGCGTGTCTTGATGCGGGCTACTGACGGTCTGAACAATGTAGCTCGCTAGCTCGTCTCTAAACTTGTGTTTTGGTCGAATATTGGGTGTTCATGTACCACTTCGGGTAACATGGACTTTGGTGCAACTTTACCACTTGTGCACTTAATAACTTCCCGGTCATTCAAGTCTTTGCCTTCATACTTTCAGGGTAGTTAGGTCTCGTCGAGACCTTTCCATACATATGCCAAACTCATCGATCGGACATCTATAGCCCGAGTTATTCGCGGTACACCGTATCTTACCCTGTTTTTTCCTCAATTGGGTACAAACCTTGGAACACCCATATCGCCCCTTTAGAGACTAGCTGGCACGTTGGCCTCATATAATGATAAGTGCACCTCAACTAGGGCTACTGACGGTCAGAACATTTCAACTTGCTAGCTCGGGCCCACACTTGTGTTTTTCTCGAATATATGGTTCAAGTGTGCCACTTTGGGCACTTTTGGACATTTTGTCCCCACACAACTTTCTTGCCTTGGTAGATAGGGTCTTGTGATCTTGGGCAAAAAGATGCACCAAGATTTAGTCTAACTTTCGTTCTTGTACCGCAAAGCGCTATCTCAAACACCCGAGGAGATAGAAAGTGATTATGTTCGGTATATCGGTCTTCCATGGCCTACTATGGTAAACCCCTGCAGGTATGCAACCGAAGGTGCTTGGTACATGTATTTGGTGCAATATCGGTGCAAAGTAGGTGTTTCCTTGATCGGGCTATAACTTTCTTGGTTGATGTTGGATTGCTTTGCGGTCTTCGGGGGATAGTTAGGGAACATGTTGGCCAACATTTCCTTATTCCTCAGCCTGGCCGTACCTCTTACCGTCTAGGCGGTATACATGCTCTAAGTTGGAACTTGTGTTCCTTTGGGTAACTTCTCTGACTTTGACGCTTAATAACTTTCGTTCATATGCAGTCTAAGCTCTGCAACTCTCAGGAAAGCTAGTACTACTCATTTCCTTTCCATATCAGTCTTTGGCTTGTCGATCCGATGTCTACAGCCTTACTTATTCACGTTCCCTGTGAAGGTAGGTTTTTGCCCATTTTCCAGTTCATGTGGTAACATTCCCGGACTTTGCCGGCTTTCTCTTCATGTGGTAACTTGCTTGCTCATGTGGTAACTAAAACCTTCTTCGGAGTGTTGTGGGTACGCAAGTGCTTGCAGTGCAAAGAGGTTGGTGATGGAGTGACATTGCCTTCACCATGGAGTTGCGGGTACTTAGGTACTTGCAAGGAGATGGTGGTATGGTGGTGTTGCGTGTGTGGTGTTCGATTAGAAAGATATAATTTCTAAGTCCGGATTAGTGCTGTCAGTGGGGCCCCCGCTAACAGGTCCTGCACGGCCACCGTGGGGCTTGACTTGGCGCTATTCCGGACTTGGGGCGATCACGATGTCCCCGTGCGGGACTTAGAAGATGGAAGAACACAAGTACCCTTATCCCATGACTTGTGAGCGATTGGCATACGATACCATATGAAGAGAAAAATTGGCTAAGTCCCGGATCCATATTATATGAACAGAATAATCGGCTAAGTCCCGGATCCATATTATATGAAGAGAAATATCGGCTAAGTCCAGGATCCATATTATATGAAACGAAAAATCGGCTAAGTCCCGGATCCATATTATATGAAGAGAAAAATCGGCTAAGTCCAGGATCCATATATTATAACCTAATAATCGGCTAAGTCCAGGATCCAAATTATATGAAGCGAAAAATCGGCTAAGTCCAGGATCCATATATAATAACCTAATAATCGGCTAAGTCCAGGATCCATATAATATGAAGAGAAAAATCGGCTAAGTCCGAGATTGGGTCTGTCAGAAATACACTTCCAAGTTACCACACAAGCAAGCAAGATGGCCTAGTGATGGATCCATATGATATGAGGAGAAAAATCGGCTAAGTCCCAGATTGGGTCTGTCAGAAATACACTTCCAAGTTACCACACAAGCAAGCAAGATGGCCTAGTGAGGGATCCATATAATATGAATAGAAAAATCGGCTAAGTCCGAGATTGGGTCTGTCGGAAATACACTATCAAGTTACCACACAAGCAAGCAAGATGGCCTAGTGATGGATCCATATGATATGAAGAGAAAAATCGGCTAAGTCCCAGATTGGGTCTGTCAGAAATACACTTCCAAGTTACCACACAAGCAAGCAAGATGGCCTAGTGATAGATCCATATGATATGAAGAGAAAAATCGGCTAAGTCCTAGATCCATATAATATGAAGAGAAAAATCGGCTAAGTCCCAGATTGGGTCTGTCAGACATACACTTCGAAGTTACCACATGAGCAAGCAAGTTACCACATGAAGAGAAAGCCGGCAAAGTCTGGGAATGTTACCACATGAACTGGAAAATGGGCAAAAACCTACCTTCACAGGGAACGTGAATAAGTAAGGCTGTAGACATCGGATCGACAAGCCAAAGACTGATATGGAAAGGAAATGAGTAGTACTAGCTTTCCTGAGAGTTGCAGAGCTTAGACTGCATATGAACGAAAGTTATTAAGCGTCAAAGTCAGAGAAGTTACCCAAAGGAACACAAGTTCCAACTTAGAGCATGTATACCGCCTAGACGGTAAGAGGTACGGCCAGGCTGAGGAATAAGGAAATGTTGGCCAACATGTTCCCTAACTATCCCCCGAAGACCGCAAAGCAATCCAACATCAACCAAGAAAGTTATAGCCCGATCAAGGAAACACCTACTTTGCACCGATATTGCACCAAATACATGTACCAAGCACCTTCGGTTGCATACCTGCAGGGGTTTACCATAGTAGGCCATGGAAGACCGATATACCGAACATAATCACTTTCTATCTCCTCGGGTGTTTGAGATAGCGCTTTGCGGTACAAGAACGAAAGTTAGACTTTATCTTGGTGCATCTTTTTGCCCAAGATCACAAGACCCTATCTACCAAGGCAAGAAAGTTGTGTGGGGACAAAATGTCCAAAAGTGCCCAAAGTGGCACACTTGAACCATATATTCGAGAAAAACACAAGTGTGGGCCCGAGCTAGCAAGTTGAAATGTTCTGACCGTCAGTAGCCCTAGTTGAGGTGCACTTATCATTATATGAGGCCAACGTGCCAGCTAGTCTCTAAAGGGGCGATATGGGTGTTCCAAGGTTTGTACCCAATTGAGGAAAAAACAGGGTAAGGTACGGTGTACCGCGAATAACTCGGGCTATAGATGTCCGATCGATGAGTTTGGCATATGTATGGAAAGGTCTCGACGAGACCTAACTACCCTGAAAGTATGAAGGCAAAGACTTGAATGACCGGGAAGTTATTAAGTGCACAAGTGGTAAAGTTGCACCAAAGTCCATGTTACCCGAAGTGGTACATGAACACCCAATATTCGACCAAAACACAAGTTTAGAGACGAGCTAGCGAGCTACATTGTTCAGACCGTCAGTAGCCCGCATCAAGACACGCATTTCATTATATTGAGCCTAGCCGCTAGCTCGACTCGAAGTCGGTCATATGGTTGGTTGATGGTTTGGACCGACCACGTGGTGTACCAAGGTGATGTACCTTTCATGAATTAAAACTCTGGCTGTATGGCACTGAGCGACAAGCTAAGGTGTGATTTGGAATAGTCTTGAGTGGGACTATTTAGGAAAAATGCGAACAAAAAATCACAAAGTCCTTGGGCGAAGCTATTAGCGAAACATAGAGCAAATTGGTACCAAAAACTATGGAAATGGGACTTGAGTCAAAAATAACCGCAAGTTGGAGAAGAGATAGCAAGCTTGCGTAGAACAATTATATTTGGTGCATGGTATCACCAACAAAAAAGTATATGGGGCCAAGGTGCTGGCTGGCCTCCAAAGTGGAGATATGGGCGATCCAAAGTTTGTACCCAAGTACGAACAAGTATGGAAAAAACAGGGTAAGGTACCAAGTACCAATAATAACTTCGGCTGTAGATGGCCGAGCGAGGCAAACGGCTCACCGTTGGAAAGGTCTTGGGGAGACCTATCTACCCTGAAAGTTTTATGAGGCTGAGTTGAAAGACCACGGAGATATTAGGTGATGATGGTCCAATTCGGGGACCAAGTCGCAGGAAATGGCACTTGACCAAAATCACCCTTGGAAGGTGAATACCGGCTTACCGGTAAGAGATAGCGACTTGGCGTAGAATATTCATAAGTTGGGCGTGTAGAGACGCAACTTTCATTATATGGGGGCAACCCGGTCAGGGTGCTCCAAGTCGGTCGTTTGGTCGGTATATGGTTTGGGCCGACCACATGGTGTACCAAGTTGAGGTATCTTTCATGAATTATAACTCGGTCAGTTTGCCACCGAGCGACAAGTTGCGGTGTGTTTTGGAATGGTCTTGAGTGGGACTATCAAGCAAAAATACAAACAGAATATCAGCTTGTCCATGGCCGAAGCTATTAGTGAAACATATAGCAAAATGGGTCCGAAAACGAATGAAATGGGACTTGGACCAAGAATAACGGCAAGTTGGAGAAGAGATAGCAAGTTGGCGTAGAACAATTATATTTAGTGCATGGTATGACCAACAAAAAAGTATATGAGGCCAAGGTGCTGGCTGGCCTCCAAAGTGGAGATATGGGCGATACAAAGTTTGTACCCAAGTACGAACAAGTATGGAAAAAACAGGGTAAGGTACCAAGTACCATTAATAACTTCGGCTGTATATGGCCGAGCGAGGCAAACGGCTCACCGTTGGAAAGGTCTTGGGGAGACCTATCTACCCTGAAAGTTTCATGAGGCTGAGTTGAAAGACCACGGAGATATTAGGTGATGATGGTCCAATTCGGGGACCAAGTCGCAGGAAATGGCACTTGACCAAAATCACCCTTGGAAGGTGAATACCGGCTTACCGGTAAGAGATAGCGACTTGGCGTAGAATATTCATAAGTTGGGCGTGTAGAGACGCAACTTTCATTATATGGGGGCAACCCGGTCGAGGTGCTCCAAGTCGGTCGTTTGGTCGGTTTATGGTTTGGGCCGACCACGTGGTGTACCAAGTTGAGGTACCTTTCATGAATTATAACTCGGTCAGTTTGCCACCGAGCGACAAGTTCCGGTGTGATTTAGAATTGTCTTGAGTGGGACTATCTAGGAAAAATACAAATAGAAAATCAGCATGTCCATGGACGAAGCTATTAGTGAAACATATAGCAAAACGGGTCCGAAAACGAATGAAATGGGATTTGGACCAAGTAAAACGGCAAGTTGGAGAAGAGATAGCAAGTTGACGTGGAACATTTATATTTTGTGCATGGTATGACCAACAAAAAAGTATATGTGGCCTAGGTGCTGGCTGGCCTCCAAAGTGGAGATATGGGCGATACAAAGGTTGTACCCAAGTATAGCAAAAACTGGTAGAGGTACCTTTCATGAATTACTGCTCAGGCTGTATGGCACTTAGCGGGACGCTTGGCTCTGGTATGGAATAGTCTTGAGTGGGACTATCAAGGAAAAATACGAACAAAAAATCACCATGTCCACGGACGAAGGTATTAGCGAAACTTAGAGCGAAATTGCGACCAAGTCGCTGGAAATGGCCCTTGGACCAAGTATACCGTCAAGGCGGTACGAGATAGCGAGTTGACGTAGAACATTTATAAGTTTGCCTACACGAGGCGAAAGTTTAGTTATATGGGGCCAACCCGCTCAGGGTTGTCCAAGTCGGTCATATGGCTGATCGAAATTTTCGACTAAGTACTGAGAAAACAGGGTAAGGTACCGTGTACCTCGAATAACTTCGGCTGTAGATGTCCGAGCGAGGCGAACGGCATAGCGTTGGAAAGGTCTTGAGGTGCTCTAGGCACCCTGAAAGTATGAGAAAGCTATCTGGAAAACTTGTGGAGATATTAGAGAAACATAGGGCCCAAAAGATACCAAGTCGCAGGAAATGGGCCCTCCATGAACACCCTAAAATCCCAATTACGGCTAAGTTGCAGGCCAGCTAGCGAAGTGAAATGTTCTAGGCATAACTAGAACACGTTAATGCGCAACTTTTTGAATAAGAACTTTTTTCGATATCTGGTCCCCAAAGGGGGGATATGGGCGATCCAAGGATTTTTCCAAGTTTCGGTACTTTTTACGGTATCGCTCATAGCTCCGGCTGTACGCAAGCAATTGGCAACCTAAGATATGATTTGGAAAGGTAAAGAGTAGTACTAACTTACGTTAGAACACAGCGAAGCGCTATCGGTTCATGGCAAGGCCGATAAAAGCAGTCAAAGATGAAAAATGTTGACAAAATGAACAAAAATTTCCTTGGTACGCGAATAGCGGCCAGGGTTGAAGAGGTACGAAGGTGATGTAGAACAATTATAATTAGGGCTTGGTACGCTCTAAAAGTTTGCCGAAGACCGCAAAGCGCTCACACCCATAGAAAGTGGCCATTTGGGCCGAACAGTGCGTGCAAAGAGGTGAAAATGCAAAAATTGCACTTTGAGGGGCGATTTGCGGGGGGAAGGAGGGGTCGGAGGGCAAAATGTCCCTTGACCAAAAAGTCTTATCTCGTCGAGATCTACAACATTGCCGAAGACCGCAAAGCGCTAGCTCGCAATCGAAAAATCGAGAATTTGAAAATTTTCTAAGTCTTGGGCTCCCTAAGGAAAAGTTTCAAAAATCACGTTTGTCCCCTATTTTGAAGGGGAAGGAGTCGGTTCCGGGGCATGGTGTCTTCGGCAAAAAGTCTTATCTTTTTGCGTACTTTCGACTAGTTCAATAAAAATTTTTGACCCAAAATTTGTTCGGCGGACCCCTAGGTCGAAAAACCCGAAAAAAGTCGAAAAAAGTCGAAAATGTCGAAAAATGAGAAAACCTCATATTCGGACTCTACACGAGCCCCAGATATTGAAAAGTGAAATCCGCGGTCGATTTGGAACAAAAAATTTACCTAGGCAAAGTTGTATGGAGGTAGGGACCCCTGAGAAAAAAGTTTGGTCCCGAGGCTCCTTGGACCACCAAGTCCCTAGGTCGGACCAAAATCGGAAAAAATCCGACCAAAGTCGAAAGTGTCGAAAATTTTAAAAAACCCCTTTTGGGGCCCTATGGCCTCCCTAGATAATGAAAAGTGAGGTCCGCGGCCGATCCGGAAGAAAAACTTGACCTAGGGAAACTTGTATGACGGTGGGGACCCAAAAAAATTTCGATGAGTGTAGTTTAGACAGGCCGGAAAATGTATCGGTGGTCCGTATCAAGGGACGTCTTTTAGTTCCATGGGGTGGTGGTCGTCGAACAAAGTCGCCTAGGTCGACCACCAGAAAGACCAGTCGTGTTGTAATGGATGTTTTGACCACTTTACTAGGGAAACCTAGTAGGTCGAAGCAAATTTGGGGTTCGAGATGAGTTGGTGAAAGTTGGTCCAACCTAGGTGTGCTTGGTGGAGGTTGACCATGAAAGTAGAGCATGATGGGAATGACCATAACTTTGGTTCTAGATGTCGGATCGGTACACTTTCGGCAGTTTTGGAAAGGTGAAGGCCTGCTCTAGCTATGTTTCCTACCAAGCTGAGCGCCTACTAGTGACCCGGAGGAGGTATTAAGGGTCAAAGGCAAAAAGGGGTACCCTAAAGTGCGTGTGACCAAGAAAATGGGAAAAACGGTATCGCCTATAGCTCAGGCTGTATGGCTCGGATCGGAAAGCTTGGATATGCGTTGGAAAGGTCTTGACGAGCGCTAGCTATGTGTCCTACCAAGCGAAGCGCTAGGTGTTGAGCAAGTCGGTCATATTAGAGGGCAAAGGTGAAAAATGGTGGTTTAGAGGCGAAAATTCACCTTATGATCGAAAATAGCGGGCGAACGATAAGAGCTACGAACACGGCGTAGAACAATCATAAGTACGTTACCACAAGACCTAACTTTGGCCAATATAGAGCGAGAAGATCGGAGGTACCCATCAGGGTGATATGGCTGGTTCAAAGTTGGACCAAAACGAGACTTGAGAAATGGATTGAAACACGGCATCCTAACATATGTTTTCCTTAGAATTTATGAAAAACCGACTAAGTCCGAGATGCCTTTAAGTAGGGATGCTGTATTAAGGAGGGAGATGAAGAAGATCAAGATTCATCTCCATGCAGCATCCCATTCATCTGGCAGCATCCTAACATATGTTTTCCTTAGAATTTATGAAAAACCGACTAAGTCCGAGATGCCTTTCAGTAGGGATGCTGTATTAAGGAGGGAGATGAAGAAGATCAAGATTCATCTCCATGCAGCATCCCATTCATCTGGCAGCATCCTAACATATGTTTTCCTTAGAATTTATGAAAAATCGACTAAGTCCGAGATGCCTTTAAGTAGGGATGCTGTATTAAGGAGGGAGATGAAGAAGATCAAGATTCATCTCCATGCAGCATCCCATTCATCTCGCAGCATCCTAACATATGAATTTCTTAGAATTTATGAAAAATCGACTAAGTCCGAGATGCCTTTAAGTAGGGATGCTGTATTAAGATGGGAGATGAAGAAGATCAAGATTCATCTCCATGCAGCATCCCATTCATCTCCCAGCATCCTAACATATGAATTTCTATGAATTTATGAAAAATCGACTTAGTCCGAGATGCCTTTAAGTAGGGATGCTGTATTGAGATGGGAGATGTAGGAGATCAAGATTCATCTCCATGCAGCATCCCATTCATCTCCCAGCATCCTAACATATGAATTTCTTAGAATTTATGAAAAATCGACTAAGTCCGAGATGCCTTTAAGTAGGGATGCTGTATTAAGATGGGAGATGAAGAAGATCAAGATTCATCTCCATGCAGCATCCCATTCATCTCCCAGCATCCTAACATATGAATTTCTATGAATTTATGAAAAATCGACTTAGTCCGAGATGCCTTTAAGTAGGGATGCTGTATTGAGATGGGAGATGTAGGAGATCAAGATTCATCTCCATGCAGCATCCCATTCATCTCGCAGCATCCTAACATATGTTTTTCTTAGAATTTATGAAAAATCGACTATGTCCGAGATGCCTTTAAGTAGTGATGCTGTATTGAGATGGGAGATGAAGAAGATCAAGATTCATCGCCATGCAGCATCCTTTTCATCTCGCAGCATCCTAATATATGTTTTTCTTAGAATTTATGAAAAATCGACTAAGTCCGAGATGGCTTTAAGTAGAGTTGCTGTATTAGGATGGGAGATGAAGAAGATCAAGATTCATCTCCATGCAGCATCCCATTCATCTCGCAGCATCCTAACATATGTTTTTCTTAGAATATAAGAAAAATCGACTAAGTCCGAGATGCCTTTAAGTAGGGATGCTGTATTAAGATGGGAGATGAAGAAGATCAAGATTCATCTCCATGCAGCATCCCAATCATCTCGCAGCACCCTAACATATGTTTTTCTTGGAATTTATGAAAAATCGACTAAGGCCGAGATGCCTTTAAAGAGGGATGCTGTATTGAGATGGGAGATGAAGAAGATCAAGATTCATCTCCATGCAGCATCCCATTCATCTCGCAGCATCCTAACATATGAATTTCTTAGAATTTATGAAAAATCGACTAAGTCCGAGATGCCTTTAAGTAGGGATGCTGTATTAAGATGGGAGATGAAGAAGATCAAGATTCATCTCCATGCAGCATCCCATTCATCTCCCAGCATCCTAACATATGAATTTCTATGAATTTATGAAAAATCGACTAAGTCCGAGATGCCTTTAAGTAGGGATGCTGTATTGATATGGGAGATGTAGGAGATCAAGATTCATCTCCATGCAGCATCCCATTCATCTCCCAGCATCCTAACATATGAATTTCTTAGAATTTATGAAAAATCGACTAAGTCCGAGATGCCTTTAAGTAGGGATGCTGTATAAAGATGGGAGATGAAGAAGATCAAGATTCATCTCCATGCAGCATCCCATTCATCTCCCAGCATCCTAACATATGAATTTCTTAGAATTTATGAAAAATCGACTAAGTCCGAGATGCCTTTAAGTAGGGATGCTGTATTAAGATGGGAGATGAAGAAGATCAAGATTCATCTCCATGCAGCATCCCATTCATCTCGCAGCATCCTTACATATGTTTTTCTAAGAATTTATGAAAAATCGACTAAGTCCGAGATGCCTTTAGGTAGAGATGCTGTATTAAGATGGGAGATGAAGAAGATCAAGATTCATCTCCATGCAGCATTCCATTCATCTCCCAGCATCCTAACATATGTTTTTCTTAGAATTTATGAAAAATCGATTAAGTCCGAGATGCCTTTAAGTAGGGATGCTGTATTAAGATGGGAGATGAAGAAGATCAAGATTCATCTCAATGCAGCATCCCATTTATCTCGCAGCATCCAAACATATGAATTTCTATGAATTTATGAAAAATCGACTAAGTCCGAGATGCCTTTAAGTAGGGATGCTGTATTAAGATGGGAGATGAAGAAGATCAAGATTCATCTCCATGCAGCATCCCATTCATCTGGCAGCATCCTAACATATGTTTTCCTTAGAATTTATGAAAAACCGACTAAGTCCGAGATGCCTTTCAGTAGGGATGCTGTATTAAGGAGGGAGATGAAGAAGATCAAGATTCATCTCCATGCAGCATCCCATTCATCTGGCAGCATCCTAACATATGTTTTCCTTAGAATTTATGAAAAATCGACTAAGTCCGAGATGCCTTTAAGTAGGGATGCTGTATTAAGGAGGGAGATGAAGAAGATCAAGATTTATCTCCATGCAGCATCCCATTCATCTCGCAGCATCCTAACATATGTTTTTCTTAGAATTTATGAAAAATCGACTAAGTCCGAGATGCCTTTAAGTAGGGATGCTGTATTAAGATGGGAGATGAAGAAGATCAAGATTCATCTCCATGCAGCATCCCATTCATCTCGCAGCATCCTAACATATGAATTTCTTAGAATTTATGAAAAATCGACTAAGTCCGAGATGCCTTTAAGTAGGGATGCTGTATTAAGATGGGAGATGAAGAAGATCAAGATTCATCTCCATGCAGCATCCCATTCATCTCGCAGCATCCTAACATATGAATTTCTCAGAATTTATGAAAAATCGACTAAGTCCGAGATGCCTTTAAGTAGGGATGCTGTTTTGAGATGAGAGATGAAGAAGATCAAGATTCATCTCCATGCAGCATCCCATTCATCTCGCAGCATCCTAACATATGTTTTTCTTAGAATTTACGAAAAATCGACTAAGTCCGAGATGCCTTTAAGTAGGAATGCTGTATTAAGATGGGAGATGAAGAAGATCAAGATTCATCTCCATGCAGCATCCCATTTATCTCGCAGCATCCTAACATATGAATTTCTTAGAATTTATGAAAAATCGACTAAGTCCGAGATGCCTTTAAGTAGGGATGCTGTATTAAGATGGGAGATGAAGAAGATCAAGATTCATCTCCATGCAGCATCCCATTCATCTCGCAGCATCCTAACATATGAATTTCTAAGAATTTATGAAAAATCGACTAAGTCCGAGATGCCTTTAAGTAGGGATGCTGTATTAAGATGGGAGATGAAGAAGATCAAGATTCATCTCCATGCAGCATCCCATTCATCTCGCAGCATCCTAACATATGTTTTTCTTCGAATTTATGAAAAATCGACTAAGTCCGAGATGCCTTCAAGTAGGGACGCTGTATAAAGATGGGAGATGGAGAAGATCAAGATTCATCTCCATGCAGCATCCCATTCATCTCGCAGCATCCTAACATATGAATTTCTAAGAATTTATGAAAAATCGACTAAGTCCGAGATGCCTTTAAGTAGGGATGCTGTATTAAGATGGGAGATGAAGAAGATCAAGATTCATCTCCATGCAGCATCCCATTCATCTCGCAGCATCCTAACATATGTTTTTCTTAGAATTTATGAAAAATCGACTAAGTCCCAGATGCCTTTAAGTAGGGATGCTGTATCAAGACGGTAGATGAAAAAGATCAAGATTCATCTCCATGCAGCATCCCATTCATCTCGCAGCATCCTAACATATGTTTTTCTTAAAATTTATGAAAAATCGACTAAGTCCGAGATGCCTTTAAGTAGGGATGCTGTATTAAGATGGGAGATGAAGAAGATCAAGATTCATCTCCATGCAGCATCCCATTCATCTCCCAGCATCCTAACATATGAATTTCTTAGAATTTATGAAAAATCGACTAGGTCCGAGATGCCTTTAAGTAGGGATGCTGTATTAAGATGGGAGATGTAGGAGATCAGGATGCATCTCCATGCAGCATCTCATTCATCTCCCAGCATCCTAACATATGAATTCTTTAGAATTTATGAAAAATCGACTAAGTCCGAGATGCCTTTAAGTAGGGATGCTGTATTAAGATGGGAGATGAAGAAGATCAAGATTCATCTCCATGCAGCATCCCATTCATCTCGCAGCATCCTAACATATGTTTTTCTTAGAATTTATGAAAAATCGACTAAGTCCGAGATGCATTTAAGTAGGGATGCTGTATTAAGATGGGAGATGAAGAAGATCAAGATTCATCTCCATGCAGCATCCCATTCATCTCGCAGCATCCTAACATATGTTTTTCTTAGAATTTATGAAAAATCGACTAAGTCCGAGATGCATTTAAGTAGGGATGCTGTATTGAGATGGGAGATGTAGGAGATCAAGATTCATCTCCATGCAGCATCCCATTCATCTCCCAGCATCCTAACATATGAATTTCTTAGAATTTATGAAAAATCGACTAAGTCCGAGATACCTTTAAGTAGGGATGCTGTATTAAGATGGGAGATGAAGAAGATCAAGATTCATCTCCATGCAGCATCCCATTCATCTCGCAGCATCCTAACATATGTTTTTCTTAGAATTTATGAAAAATCGACTAAGTCCGAGATGCATTTAAGTAGGTATGCTGTATTAAGATGGGAGATGAAGTAGATCAAGATTCATCTCCATGCAGCATCCCATTCATCTCGCAGCATTCTAACATATGAATTTCTATGAATTTATGAAAAATCGACTAAGTCCGAGATGGCTTTAAGTAGGGATGCTGTATTGAGATGAGAGATGAAGGAGATCAAGATTCATCTCCATGCAGCATCCCATTCATCTCGCAGCATCCTAACATATGAATTTCTATGAATTTATGAAAAATCGACTAAGTCCGAGATGCCTTTAAGTAGGGATGCTGTATTGAGATGGGAGATGTAGGAGATCAAGATTCATCTCCATGCAGCATCCCATTCATCTCGCAGCATCCTAACATATGTTTTTCTTAGAATTTATGAAAAATCGACTAAGTCCGAGATGCCTTTAAGTAGGGATGCTGTATTGAGATGGGAGATGTAGGAGATCAAGATTCATCTCCATGCAGCATCCCATTCATCTCCCAGCATCCTAACATATGAATTTCTTAGAATTTATGAAAAATCGACTAAGTCCGAGATACCTTTAAGTAGGGATGCTGTATTAAGATGGGAGATGAAGAAGATCTAGATTCATCTCCATGCAGCATCCCATTCATCTCCCAGCATCCTAACATATGAATTTCTATAAATTTATGAAAAATCGACTAAGTCCGAGATGCCTTTAAGTAGGGATGCTGTATTGAGATGGGAGATGTAGGAGATCAAGATTCATCTCCATGCAGCATCCCATTCATCTCCCAGCATCCTAACATATGAATTTCTTAGAATTTATGAAAAATCGACTAAGTCCGAGATGCCTTTAAGTAGGGATGCTGTATTAAGATGGGAGATGAAGAAGGTCAAGATTCATCTCCATGCAGCATCCCATTCATCTCGCAGCATCCTAACATATGTTTCTCTCAGAATTTATGAAAAATCGACTAAGTCCGAGATGCCTTTAAGTAGGGATGCTGTATTAAGATGGGAGATGAAGAAGATCAAGATACATCTCCATGCAGCATCCCATTTATCTCCCAACTTCCTTACATATGAATTTCTTAGAATTTATGAAAAATCGACTAAGTCCGAGATGCCTTTAAGTAGGGATGCTGTATAAAGATGGGAGATGAAGAAGATCAAGATTCATCTTCAAGCAGCATTCCATTCATCTCGCAGCATCCTAACATATGTTTTTCTTAGAATTTATGAAAAATCGACTAAGTCCGAGATGCCTTTAAGTAGGGATGCTGTATAAAGATGGGAGATGAAGAAGATCAAGATTCATCTTCAAGCAGCATTCCATTCATCTCCCAACTTCCTTACATATGAATTTCTTAGAATTTATGAAAAATCGACTAAGTCCGAGATGCCTTTAAGTAGGGATGCTGTATTAAGAAAGGAGATGAAGAAGATCAAGATTCATCTCCATGCAGCATCCAATTCATCTCCCAGCATCCTAACATGTGAATTTCTTAGAATTTATGAAAAATCGACTCAGTCCGAGATGCCTCTAAGTAGGGATGCTGTATTGAGATGGGAGATGAAGAAGATCAAGATTCATCTCCATGCAGCATCCCATTCATCTCGCAGCATCCTAACATATGTTTTTCTTAGAATTTATGAAAAATCGACTAAGTCCGAGATGCATTTAAGTAGGGATGCTGTATTAAGATGGGAGATGAAGAAGATCAAGATTCATCTCCATGCAGCATCCCATTCATCTCGCAGCATCCTAACATATGTTTTTCTTAGAATTTATGAAAAATCGACTAAGTCCGAGATGGCTTTAAGTAGGGATGCTGTATTGAGATGAGAGATGTAGGAGATCAAGATTCATCTCCATGCAGCATCCCATTCATCTCGCAGCATCCTAACATATGAATTTCTATGAATTTATGAAAAATCGACTAAGTCCGAGATGCCTTTAAGTAGGGATGCTGTATTGAGATGGGAGATGTAGGAGATCAAGATTCATCTCCATGCAGCATCCCATTCATCTCCCAGCATCCTAACATATGAATTTCTTAGAATTTATGAAAAATCGACTAAGTCCGAGATGCCTTTAAGTAGGGATGCTGTATTAAGATGGGAGATGAAGAAGATCAAGATTCATCTACATGCAGCATCCCATTCATCCCGCAGCATCCTAACTTATGTTTTTCTTAGAATTTATGAAAAATCGACTAAGTCCGAGATGCCTTTAAGTAGGGATGCTGTATTAAGATGGGAGATGAAGAAGATCAAGATTCATCTCCATGCAGCATCTCATTCATCTCGCAGCATCCTAACATATGTTTTTCTTAGATTTTATGAAAAATCGGCTAAGTCCGAGGTGCCCTTAAGTAGGGATGCTGTATTAAGATGGGAGATGAGGAAGATCAAGATTCATCTCCATGCAGCATCCCATTCATCTCGCAGCATCCTAACATATGTTTTTCTTAGAATTTATGAAAAATCGACTCAGTCCGAGATGCCTTCAAGTAGGGATGCTGTATTAAGTTGGGAGATGCAGAAGATCAAGATTCATCTCCATGCAGCATCCCATTCATCTCGCAGCATCCTAACATATGTTTTTCTTAGAATTTATGAAAAATCGACTCAGTCCGAGATGCCTCTAAGTAGGGATGCTGTATTAAGATGGGAGATGGTGTAGATTAAGATTCATCTCCATGCAGCATCCCATTCATCTCGCAGCATCCTAACATATGTTTTTCTTAGAATTTATGAAAAATCGACCAAGTCCGAGATGCCCTTAAGTAGGGATGCTGTATTAAGATGGGAGATGAAGAAGATCAAGATTCATCTCCATGCAGCATCCCATTCATCTCGCAGCATCCTAACATATGTTTTTCTTAGAATTTATGAAAAATCGACTAAGTCCGAGATGCCTTTAAGTAGGGATGCTGTTTTGGGATGGGAGATGAAGAAGATCAAGATTCATCTCCATGCAGCATCCCATTTATCTCCCAACTTCCTTACATATGAATTTCTTAGAATTTATGAAAAATCGACTAAGTCCGAGATGCCTTTAAGTAGGGATGCTGTATAAAGATGGGAGATGAAGAAGATCAAGATTCATCTTCAAGCAGCATTCCATTCATCTCGCAGCATCCTAACATATGTTTTTCTTAGAATTTATGAAAAATCGACTAAGTCCGAGATGCCTTTAAGTAGGGATGCTGTTTTGGGATGGGAGATGAAGAAGATCAAGATTCATCTCCATGCAGCATCCCATTCATCTCGCAGCATCCTAACATATGTTTCTCTCAGAATTTATGAAAAATCGACTAAGTCCGAGATGCCTTTAAGTAGGGATGCTGTATTAAGATGGGAGATGAAGAAGATCAAGATACATCTCCATGCAGCATCCCATTTATCTCCCAACTTCCTTACATATGAATTTCTTAGAATTTATGAAAAATCGACTAAGTCCGAGATGCCTTTAAGTAGGGATGCTGTATAAAGATGGGAGATGAAGAAGATCAAGATTCATCTTCAAGCAGCATTCCATTCATCTCGCAGCATCCTAACATATGTTTTTCTTAGAATTTATGAAAAATCGACTAAGTCCGAGATGCCTTTAAGTAGGGATGCTGTATAAAGATGGGAGATGAAGAAGATCAAGATTCATCTTCAAGCAGCATTCCATTCATCTCCCAACTTCCTTACATATGAATTTCTTAGAATTTATGAAAAATCGACTAAGTCCGAGATGCCTTTAAGTAGGGATGCTGTATTAAGAAAGGAGATGAAGAAGATCAAGATTCATCTCCATGCAGCATCCAATTCATCTCCCAGCATCCTAACATGTGAATTTCTTAGAATTTATGAAAAATCGACTCAGTCCGAGATGCCTCTAAGTAGGGATGCTGTATTGAGATGGGAGATGAAGAAGATCAAGATTCATCTCCATGCAGCATCCCATTCATCTCGCTGCATCCAAACATATGTTTTTCTAAGAATTTATGGAAAATCGACTAAGTCCGAGATGCCTTTAAGTAGGGATGCTGTATTAAGATGGGAGATGAAGAAGATCAAGATTCATCTCCATGCAGCATCCCATGCATCTCCCAGCATCCTAACATATGTTTTTCTTAGAATTTATTAAAAATCGACTAAGTCCGAGATGACTTTAAGTAGGGATGCTGTATTGAGATGGGAGATGAAGAAGATCAAGATACATCTCCATGCAGCATCCCATTCATCTCGCAGCATCCTAACATATGAATTTCTTAGAATTTATGAAAAATCGACTAAGTCCGAGATGCCTTTAAGAAGGGATGCTGTATTGAGATGGGAGATGAAGAAGATCAAGATTCATCTCCATGCAGCATCCCATTCATCTCGCAGCATCCTAACATATGTTTTTCTTAGAATTTATGAAAAATCGACTAAGTCCGAGGTGCCCTTAAGTAGGGATGCTGTATTGAGATGGGAGATGAGGAAGATCAAGATTCATCTCCATGCAGCATCCCATTCATCTCGCAGCATCCTAACATATGTTTTTCTTAGAATTTATGAAAAATCGACTAAGTCCGAGATGCCTTTAAGTAGGGATGCTGTATTAAGATGGGAGATGAAGAAGATCAAGATTCATCTCCATGCAGCATCCCATTCATCTCGCAGCATCCTAACATATGTTTTTCTTAGAATTTATGAAAAATCGACTAAGTCCGAGATGCCTTTTAGTAGGGATGCTGTATTAAGATGGGAGATGAAGAAGATCAAGATTCATCTCCATGCAGCATCCCATTCATCTCGCAGCATCCTAACATATGTTTTACTTAGAATTTATGAAAAATCGACTAAGTCCGAGGTGCCTTTAAGTAGGGATGCTGTATTAAGACGGGAGATGTAGGAGATCAAGATTCATCTCCATGCAGCATCCCATTCATCTCCCAGCATCCTAACATATGAATTTCTTAGAATTTATGAAAAATCGACTAAGTCCGAGATGGCTTTAAGTAGGGATGCTGTATTAAGATGGGAGATGTAGGAGATCAAGATTCATCTCCATGCAGCATCCCATTCATCTCCCAGCATCCTAACATATGAATTTCTTAGAATTTATGAAAAATCGACTAAGTCCGAGATGACTTTAAGTAGGGATGCTGTATTGAGATGGGAGATGAAGAAGATCAAGATACATCTCCATGCAGCATCCCATTCATCTCGCAGCATCCTAACATATGAATTTCTTAGAATTTATGAAAAATCGACTAAGTCCGAGATGCCTTTAAGAAGGGATGCTGTATTGAGATGGGAGATGAAGAAGATCAAGATTCATCTCCATGCAGCATCCCATTCATCTCGCAGCATCCTAACATATGTTTTTCTTAGAATTTATGAAAAATCGACTAAGTCCGAGGTGCCCTTAAGTAGGGATGCTGTATTAAGATGGGAGATGAGGAAGATCAAGATTCATCTCCATGCAGCATCCCATTCATCTCGCAGCATCCTAACATATGTTTTTCTTAGAATTTATGAAAAATCGACTAAGTCCGAGATGCCCTTAAGTAGGGATGCTGTATTGAGATGGGAGATGAGGAAGATCAAGATTCATCTCCATGCAGCATCCCATTCATCTCGCAGCATCCTAACATATGTTTTTCTTAGAATTTATGAAAAATCGACTAAGTCCGAGATGCCTTTAAGTAGGGATGCTGTATTAAGATGGGAGATGAAGAAGATCAAGATTCATCTCCATGCAGCATCCCATTCATCTCGCAGCATCCTAACATATGTTTTTCTTAGAATTTATGAAAAATCGACTAAGTCCGAGATGCCTTTTAGTAGGGATGCTGTATTAAGATGGGAGATGAAGAAGATCAAGATTCATCTCCATGCAGCATCCCATTCATCTCGCAGCATCCTAACATATGTTTTTCTTAGAATTTATGAAAAATCGACTAAGTCCGAGATGCCGTTAAGTAGGGATGCTGTATTAAGATGGGAGATGAAGAAGATCAAGATTCATCTCCATGCAGCATCCCATTCATCTCGCAGCATCCTAACATATGAATTTCTATGAATTTATGAAAAATCGACTAAGTCCGAGATGCCTTTAAGTAGGGATGCTGTATTGAGATGGGAGATGTAGGAGATCAAGATTCATCTCCATGCAGCATCCCATTCATCTCCCAGCATCCTAACATATGAATTTCTATGAATTTATGAAAAATCGACTAAGTCCGAGATGCCTTTAAGTAGGGATGCTGTATTGAGATGGGAGATGGAGTAGATCAAGATTCATCTCCATGCAGCATCCCATTCATCTCGCAGCATCCTAACATATGAATTTCTATGAATTTATGAAAAATCGACTAAGTCCGAGATGGCTTTAAGTAGGGATGCTGTATTAAGATGGGAGATGTAGGAGATCAAGATGCATCTCCATGCAGCATCCCATTCATCTCGCAGCATCCTAACATATGTTTTTCTTAGAATTTATGAAAAATCGACTAAGTCCGAGATGCCGTTAAGTAGGGATGCTGTATTAAGATGGGAGATGAAGAAGATCAAGATTCATCTCCATGCAGCATCCCATTCATCTCGCAGCATCCTAACATATGAATTTCTATGAATTTATGAAAAATCGACTAAGTCCGAGATGCCTTTAAGTAGGGATGCTGTATTGAGATGGGAGATGTAGGAGATCAAGATTCATCTCCATGCAGCATCCCATTCATCTCCCAGCATCCTAACATATGAATTTCTATGAATTTATGAAAAATCGACTAAGTCCGAGATGCCTTTAAGTAGGGATGCTGTATTGAGATGGGAGATGGAGTAGATCAAGATTCATCTCCATGCAGCATCCCATTCATCTCGCAGCATCCTAACATATGAATTTCTATGAATTTATGAAAAATCGACTAAGTCCGAGATGGCTTTAAGTAGGGATGCTGTATTAAGATGGGAGATGTAGGAGATCAAGATGCATCTCCATGCAGCATCCCATTCATCTCGCAGCATCCTAACATATATTTTTCTTAGAATTTATGAAAAATCGACTAAGTCCGAGATGCCTTTAAGTAGGGATGCTGTATTAAGATGGGAGATGAAGAAGATCAAGATTCATCTCCATGCAGCATCCCATTCATCTCCCAGCATCCTAACATATGAATTTCTATGAATTTATGAAAAATCGACTAAGTCCGAGATGCCTTTAAGTAGGGATGCTGTATTGAGATGAGAGATGTAGGAGATCAAGATTCATCTCCATGCAGCATCCCATTCATCTCGCAGCATCCTAACATATGAATTTCTATGAATTTATGAAAAATCGACTAAGTCCGAGATGCCTTTAAGTAGGGATGCTGTATTGAGATGGGAGATGTAGGAGATCAAGATTCATCTCCATGCAGCATCCCATTCATCTCCCAGCATCCTAACATATGAATTTCTTAGAATTTATGAAAAATCGACTAAGTCCGAGATGGCTTTAAGTAGGGATGCTGTATTAAGATGGGAGATGTAGGAGATCAAGATTCATCTCCATGCAGCATCCCATTCATCTCCCAGCATCCTAACATATGAATTTCTTAGAATTTATGAAAAATCGACTAAGTCCGAGATGCCTTTAAGTAGGGATGCTGTATTAAGATGGGAGATGAAGAAGATCAAGATTCATCTCCATGCAGCATCCCATTCATCTCGCAGCATCCTAACATATGTTTTTCTTAGAACTTATGAAAAATCGACTAAGTCCGAGATGCATTTAAGTAGGGATGCTGTATTAAGATGGGAGATGAAGAAGATCAAGATTCATCTCCATGCAGCATCCCATTCATCTCGCAGCATCCTAACATATGAATTTCTATGAATTTATGAAAAATCGACTAAGTCCGAGATGCCTTTAAGTAGGGATGCTGTATTGAGATGAGAGATGTAGGAGATCAAGATTCATCTCCATGCAGCATCCCATTCATCTCCCAGCATCCTAACATATGAATTTCTTAGAATTTATGAAAAATCGACTAAGTCCGAGATGCCTTCAAGTAGGGATGCTGTATTAAGATGGGAGATGAAGAAGATCAAGATTTATCTCCATGCAGCATCCCATTCATCTCGCAGCATCCTAACATATGAATTTCTTAGAATTTATGAAAAATCGACTCAGTCCGAGATGCCTTCAAGTAGGGATGCTGTATTAAGTTGGGAGATGCAGAAGATCAAGATTCATCTCCATGCAGCATCTCATTCATCTCGCAGCTTCCTAACATATGAATTTCTATGAATTCATGAAAAATCGACTAAGTCCGAGATGCCTTTAAGAAGGGATGCTGTATTAAGATGGGAGATGAAGAAGATCAAGATTCAACTCCATGCAGCATCCCATTCATCTCGCAGCATCCTAACATATGAATTTCTTAGAATTTATGAAAAATCGACTAAGTCCGAGATGCTCTTAAGTAGGGATACTGTATTAAGATGCGAGATGAAGAAGTTCAAGATTCATCTCCATGCAGCAACATATTCAGCTCGCAGCATCCTAACATATGTTTTCCTTAGAATTTATGAAAAATCGACTAAGTCCGAGATGCCTTTAAGTAGGGATGCTGTATTAGGATGGGAGATGAAGAAGATCAAGATTCATCTCAATGCAGCATCCCATTCATCTCGCAGCATCCTAACATATGTTTTTCTTAGAATTTGTGAAAAATCGACTAAGTCCGAGATGCCTTTAAGTAGAAATGCTGTATTGAGATGGGAGATGAAGAAGATCAAGATTCATCTCCATGCAGCAAACCATTCATCTCGCAGCATCCTAACATATGTTTTTCTTAGAATTTATGAAAAATCGACTAAGTCCGAGATGCCCTTAAGTAGGGATGCTGTATTAAGATGGGAGATGGAGAAGATCAAGATTCATCTTCATGCAGCATCTCATTCATCTCGCAGCATCCTAACATATGTTTTTCTTAGAATTTATGAAAAATCGACTAAGTCCGAGATGCCTTTAAGAAGGGATGCTGTATTAAGATGGGAGATGAAGAAGATCAAGATTCATCTCCATGCAGCAAACCATTCATCTCGCAGCATCCTAACATATGTTTTTCTTAGAATTTATGAATAATCGACTAAGTCCGAGATGCCTTTAAGTAGGGATGCTGTATTAAGATGGGAGATGAAGAAGATCAAGATTCATCTCCATGCAGCATCATATTCATCTCCCAGCATCCTAAAATATGAATTTCTTAGAATTTATGAAAAATCGACTAAGTCCGACATGCATTTAAGTAGGGATGCTGTATTAAGATGGGAGATGAAGAAGATGAAGATTCATCTCCATGCAGCGTCTCATTCATCTCGCAGCATCCTTACATATGTTTTTCTAAGAATTTATGAAAAACCGACTAAGTCCGAGATGCCTTTAAGTAGGGATGCTGTATTAAGGAGGGAGATGAAGAAGATCAAGATTCATCTCCATGCAGCATCCCATTCATCTGGCAGCATCCTAACATATGTTTTCCTTAGAATTTATGAAAAACCGACTAAGTCCGAGATGCCTTTCAGTAGGGATGCTGTATTAAGGAGGGAGATGAAGAAGATCAAGATTCATCTCCATGCAGCATCCCATTCATCTCGCAGCATCCTAACATATGTTTTCCTTAGAATTTATGAAAAATCGACTAAGTCCGAGATGCCTTTAAGTAGGGATGCTGTATTAAGGAGGGAGATGAAGAAGATCAAGATTCATCTCCATGCAGCATCCCATTCATCTCGCAGCATCCTAACATATGTTTTTCTTAGAATTTATGAAAAATCGACTAAGTCCGAGATGCCTTTAAGTAGGTATGCTGTATAGATATGGGAGATGTAGAAGATCTAGATTTATCTCCATGCAGCATCCCATTCATCTCGCAGCATCCTAACATATGAATTTCTTAGAATTTATGAAAAATCGACTAAGTCCGAGATGCCTTTAAGTAGGGATGCTGTATTAAGATGGGAGATGAAGAAGATCAAGATTCATCTCCATGCAGCATCCCATTCATCTCCCAGCATCCTAACATATGAATTTCTATGAATTTATGAAAAATCGACTTAGTCCGAGATGCCTTTAAGTAGGGATGCTGTATTGAGATGGGAGATGTAGGAGATCAAGATTCATCTCCATGCAGCATCCCATTCATCTCCCAGCATCCTAACATATGAATTTCTTAGAATTTATGAAAAATCGACTAAGTCCGAGATGCCTTTAAGTAGGGATGCTGTATTAAGATGGGAGATGAAGAAGATCAAGATTCATCTCCATGCAGCATCCCATTCATCTCCCAGCATCCTAACATATGAATTTCTATGAATTTATGAAAAATCGACTTAGTCCGAGATGCCTTTAAGTAGGGATGCTGTATTGAGATGGGAGATGTAGGAGATCAAGATTCATCTCCATGCAGCATCCCATTCATCTCGCAGCATCCTAACATATGTTTTTCTTAGAATTTATGAAAAATCGACTATGTCCGAGATGCCTTTAAGTAGTGATGCTGTATTGAGATGGGAGATGAAGAAGATCAAGATTCATCGCCATGCAGCATCCTTTTCATCTCGCAGCATCCTAATATATGTTTTTCTTAGAATTTATGAAAAATCGACTAAGTCCGAGATGGCTTTAAGTAGAGTTGCTGTATTAGGATGGGAGATGAAGAAGATCAAGATTCATCTCCATGCAGCATCCCATTCATCTCGCAGCATCCTAACATATGTTTTTCTTAGAATATAAGAAAAATCGACTAAGTCCGAGATGCCTTTAAGTAGGGATGCTGTATTAAGATGGGAGATGAAGAAGATCAAGATTCATCTCCATGCAGCATCCCAATCATCTCGCAGCACCCTAACATATGTTTTTCTTAGAATTTATGAAAAATCGACTAAGTCCGAGATGCCTTTAAGTAGGGATGCTGTATTAAGATGGGAGATGAAGAAGATCAAGATTCATCTCCATGCAGCATCCCAATCATCTCGCAGCACCCTAACATATGTTTTTCTTAGAATTTATGAAAAATCGACTAAGTCCGAGATGCCTTTAAGTAGGGATGCTGTTTTAAGACGGGAGATGAAGAAGATCAAGATTCATCTCCATGCAGCATCCCATTCATCTCTTAGCATCCAAACATATGTTTTTCTTAGAATTTATGAAAAATCGACTAAGTCCGAGATGCCTTTAAGTAGGGATGCTGTATAAAGATGGGAGATGAAGAAGATCAAGATTCATCTCCATGCAGCATCCCATTCATCTCGCAGCATCCTAACATATGTTTTTCTTAGAATTTATGAAAAATCGACTATGTCCGAGATGCCTTTAAGTAGTGATGCTGTATTGAGATGGGAGATGAAGAAGATCAAGATTCATCGCCATGCAGCATCCTTTTCATCTCGCAGCATCCTAATATATGTTTTTCTTAGAATTTATGAAAAATCGACTAAGTCCGAGATGGCTTTAAGTAGAGTTGCTGTATTAGGATGGGAGATGAAGAAGATCAAGATTCATCTCCATGCAGCATCCCATTCATCTCGCAGCATCCTAACATATGTTTTTCTTAGAATATATGAAAAATCGACTAAGTCCGAGATGCCTTTAAGTAGGGATGCTGTATTAAGATGGGAGATGGAGAAGATCAAGATTCATCTCCATGCAGCATCCCATTCATCTCGCAGCATCCTAACATATGTTTTTCTTAGAATTTATGAAAAATCGACTATGTCCGAGATGCCTTTAAGTAGGGATGCTGTATTAAGATGGGAGATGAAGAAGATCAAGATTCATCTCCATGCAGCATCCCAATCATCTCGCAGCACCCTAACATATGTTTTTCTTAGAATTTATGAAAAATCGACTAAGTCCGAGATGCCTTTAAGTAGGGATGCTGTATTAAGACGGGAGATGAAGAAGATCAAGATTCATCTCCATGCAGCATCCCATTCATCTCTTAGCATCCAAACATATGTTTTTCTTAGAATTTATGAAAAATCGACTAAGTCCGAGATGCCTTTAAGTAGGGATGCTGTATAAAGATGGGAGATGAAGAAGATCAAAATTCATCTCCATGCAGCATCCCATTCATCTCCCAGCATCCTAACATATGTTTTTTTTAGAATTTATGAAAAATCGACTAAGTCCGAGATGCCTTTAAGCAGGGATGCTGTATTAAGATTGGAGATGAAGAAGATCAAGATTCATCTCCATGCAGCATCCCATTCATCTCGCAGCATCCTAACATATGTTTTTCTTAGAATTTATGAAAAATCGACTAAGTCCGAGATGCCTTTAAGTAGGGATGCTGTATTAAGATGGGAGATGAAGAAGATCAAGATTCATCTCCATGCAGCATCCCATTCATCTCGCAGCATCCTAACATATGTTTTTCTTAGAATTTATGAAGAATCGACTAAGTCCGAGATGCCTTTAAGTAGGGATGCTGTATTAAGATGGGAGATGAAGAAGATCAAGATTCATCTCCATGCAGCATCCCATTCATCTCGCAGCATCCTTTTATATGAATTTCTTAGAATTTATGAAAAATCGACTAAGTCCGAGAAGCCTTTAAGTAGGGATGCTGTATTAAGATGGGAGATGAAGAAGATCAAGATTCATCTCCATGCAGCATCCCATTCATCTCGCAGCATCCTAACTTATGTTTTTCTTAGAATTTATGAAAAATCGACTAAGTCCGAGATGCAATTCAGTAGCGATGCTGTATTGAGATGGGAGATGAAGAAGATCAAGATTCATCTCCATGCAGCATCCCATTCATCTCGCAGCATCCTGACATATGTTTTTCTTAGAATTTATGAAAAATCGACTAATTCCGAGATGCCTTTAAGTAGGGATGCTGTATTAAGATGGGAGATGTAGAAGATCAAGATTCATCTCCATGCAGCATCCCATTCGTCTCGCAGCATCCTAACATATGTTTTTCTTAGAATTTATGAAAAATCGACTAAGTCCGAGATGCCTTTAAGTAGGGATGCTGTATTAAGATGGGAGATGCAGAAGATCAAGAATCATCTCCATGCAGCATCCCATTCATCTCGCAGCATCCTAACGTATGTTTTACTAAGAATTTATGAAAAATCGACTAAGTCCGAGATGCCTTTAAGTAGGGATGCTGTATTAAGACGGGAGATGTAGGAGATCAATATTCATCTGCATGCAGCATCCCATTCATCTCGCAGCATCCTAACATATGAATTTCTTAGAATTTATGAAAAATCGACTAAGTCCGAGATGCCTTTAAGTAGGGATGCTGTATTAAGATGGGAGATGAAGCAGATCAAGATTCATCTCCATGCAGCATCTCTCTCATCTCGCAGCATCCTTACATATGAATTTCTATGAATTTATGAAAAATCGACAAAGTCCGAGATGCCTTTAAGTAGGGATGCTGTATAAAGATGGGAGATGAAGAAGATCAAGATTCATCTCCATGCAGCATCCCATTCATCTCCCAGCATCCTAACATATGAATTTCTTAGAATTTATGAAAAATCGACTAAGTCCGAGATGCCTTTAAGTAGGGATGCTGTATTAAGATGGGAGATGAAGCAGATCAAGATTCATCTCCATGCAGCATCTCTCTCATCTCGCAGCATCCTTACATATGAATTTCTATGAATTTATGAAAAATCGACTAAGTCCGAGATGCCTTTAAGTAGGGATGCTGTATAAAGATGGGAGATGAAGAAGATCAAGATTCATCTCCATGCAGCATCCCATTCATCTCGCAGCATCCTAACATATGTTTTTCTTAGAATTTATGAAAAATCGACTAAGTCCGAGATGCCTTTAAGTAGGGATGCTGTATTAAGATGGGAGATGAAGAAGATCAAGATTCATCTCCATGCAGCATCCCATTCATCTCCCAGCATCCTTACATATGAATTTCTTAGAATTTATGAAAAATCGACTAAGTCCGAGATGTCTTTAAGTAGGGATGCTGTATTGAGATGGGAGATGTAGGAGATCAAGATTCATCTCAATGCAGCATCCCATTCATCTCGCAGCATCCTAACATATGTTTTTCTTAGAATTTATGAAAAATCGACTAAGTCCGAGATGCCTTTAAGTAGGGATGCTGTATTGAGATGGGAGATGTAGGAGATCAAGATTCATCTCCATGCAGCATCGAATTCATCGCGCAGCATCCTAACATATGAATTTCTATGAATTTATGAAAAATCGACTAAGTCCGAGATGGCTTTAAGTAGGGATGCTGTATTGAGATAGTAGATGTAAGAGATCAAGATTCATCTCCATGCAGCATATCAATCATCTCCCAGCATCCTAACATATGGTTTTCTTAGAATTTATGAAAAATTGACTTAGTCCGAGATGCCTTTAAGTAGGGATGCTGTATTGAGATGGGAGATGTAGGAGATCAAGATTCATCTCCATGCAGCATCCCATTCATCTCGCAGCATCTTAACATATGAATTTCTATGAATTTATGAAAAATCGACTAAGTCCGGGATGGCTTTAAGTAGGGATGCTGTATTGAGATAGTAGATGTAAGAGATCAAGATTCATCTCCATGCAGCATCCCATTCATCTCGCAGCATCCTAACATATGTTTTTCTTAGAATTTATGAAAAATCGACTAAGTCCGAGATGCCTTTAAGTAGGGATGCTGTATTAAGATGGGAGATAAAGAAGATCAAGATTCATCTCCATGCAGCATCTCATTCATCTCGCAGCATCCTAACATATGTTTTTCTTAGAATTTATACAAAATCGGCTAAGTCCGAGATGCCTTTAAGTAGGGATGCTGAATTAAGATGGGAGATGAAGAAGATCAAGATTCATCTCCATGCAGCATCCCATTCATCTCGCAGCATCCTAATATATGAATTTCTTAGAATTTATGAAAAATCGACTCAGTCCGAGATGCCTTTAAGCAGGGATGCTGTAATAAGATGGGAGATGAATAAGATCAAGATTCATCTCCATGCAGCATCTCATTCATCTCGCAGCTTCCTAACATATGAATTTCTATGAATTCATGAAAAATCGACTAAGTCCGAGATGCCTTTAAGTAGGGATGCTGAATTAAGATGGGAGATGAAGAAGATCAAGATTCATCTCCATGCAGCATCCCATTCATCTCCCAGCATCCTAACATATGAATTTCTTAGAATTTATGAAAAATCTACTAAGTCCGAGATGCCTTTAAGTAGGGATGCTGTATTAAGATGGGAGATGAAGAAGATCAAGATTCATCTCCATGCAGCATCCCATTCATCTCCCAGCATCCTAACATATGAATTTCTTAGATTTTATGAAAAATCGACTAGGTCCGAGATGCCTTTAAGTAGGGATGCTGTATTAAGATGGGAGATGTAGGAGATCAAGATGCATCTCCATGCAGCATCCCATTCATCTCCCAGCATCCTAACATATGAATTCTTTAGAATTTATGAAAAATCGACTAAGTCCGAGATGCCTTTAAGTAGGGATGCTGTATTAAGATGGGAGATGAAGAAGATCAAGATTCATCTCCATGCAGCATCCCATTCATCTCGCAGCATCCAAACATATGTTTTTCTTAGAATTTATTAAAAATCGACTAAGTCCGAGATGCCTTTAAGTAGGGATGCTGTATTAAGATGGGAGATGAAGAAGATCAAGATGCATCTCCATGCAGCATCCCATTCATCTCGCAGCATCATAACATATGTTTTTCTTAGAATTTATGAAAAATCGACTAAGTCCGAGATGCCTTTAAGTAGGGATGCTGTATTAAGATGGGAGATGAAGAAGATCAAGATTCATCCCAATGCAGCATCCCATTCATCTCGCAGCATCCGAACATATGTTTTTCTTAGAATTTATGAAAAATCGACTAAGTCCGAGAGGCCTTTAAGTAGGGATGCTGTATTAAGATGGGAGATGAAGAAGATCAAGATTCATCTCAATGCAGCATCCCATTCATCTCGCAGCATCCTAACATATGTTTTTCTTAGAATTTATTAAAAATCGACTAAGTCCGAGATGCCTTTAAGTAGGGGTGCTGTATTAAGACGGGAGATGAAGAAGATCAAGATTCATCTCAATGCAGCATCCCATTCATCTCGCAGCATCCTAACATATGTTTTTCTTAGAATTTATGAAAAATCGACTAAGTCCGAGATGCCTTTAAGTAGGGATGCTGTATTAAGATGGGAGATGAAGAAGATCAAGATTCATCTCCATGCAGCATCCGATTCATCTCGCAGCATCCTAACATATGATTTTCTTAGAATTTATGAAAAATCGACTAAGTCCGAGATGCCTTTAAGTAGGGATGCTGTATTAAGATGGGAGATGAAGAAGATCAAGATTCATCTCAATGCAGCATCCAATTCATCTCGCAGCATCCTAACATATGTTTTTCTAAGAATTTATGAAAAATCGACTAAGTCCGAGATGCCTTTAAGAAGGGATGCTGTAATGAGATGGGAGATGAAGAAGATCAAGAATCATCTCCATGCAGCATCCCATACATCTCGCAGCATCCTAACATATGAATTTCTTAGAATTTATGAAAAATCGACTAAGTCCGAGATGCCTTTAAGTAGGGATGCTGTAATGAGATGGGAGATGAAGAAGATCAAGAATCATCTCCATGCAGCATCCCATTCATCTCGCAGCATCCTAACATATGAATTTCTTAGAATTTATGAAAAATCTACTAAGTCCGAGATGCCTTTAAGTAGGGATGCTGTATTAAGATGGGAGATGTAGGAGATCAAGATGCATCTCCATGCAGCATCCCATTCATCTCCCAGCATCCTAACATATGAATTCTTTAGAATTTATGAAAAATCGACTAAGTCCGAGATGCCTTTAAGTAGGGATGCTGTATTAAGATGGGAGATGAAGAATATCAAGATTCATCTCCATGCAGCATCCCATTCATCTCGCAGCATCCGAACATATGTTTTTCTTAGAATTTATGAAAAATCGATAGAATTTATGAAGTCCGAGATGCCTTTAGGTAGGGATGCTGTATTAAGATGGGAGATGTAGAAGATCAAGATTTATCTCCATGCAGCATCCCATTCATCTTGCAGCATCCTAACATATGTTTTTCTTAGAATTTATGAAAAATCGACTAAGTCCGAGATGCCTTTAAGCAGGGATGCTGTATTAAGATGGGAGATGAAGAATATCAAGATTCATCTCCATGCAGCATCCCATTCATCTCCTCCTCCCTCTCAATGGTCCCACTCAAGACCATTCCAAAACACACCGCAGCTTGTCGCTCGGTGGCAAACTGACCAAGTTATAATTCATGAAAGGTACCTCAACTTGGCACACCACGTGGTCGGCCCAAACCATAAACCAACCAAACGACCGACTTGGAGCACCCTGACCGGGTTGGCCCCATATAATAAAAGTTGCGTCTCTACACGCCCAACTTATGAATATTCTACGCCAAGTCGCTATCTCTTACCGGTAAGCCGGTATTCACCTTCCAAGGGTGATTTTGGTCAAGCGCCATTTCCTGCGACTTGGTCCCCGAATTGGACCATCATCACCTAATATCTCCGTGGTCTTTCAACTCAGCCTCATAAAACTTTCAGGGTAGATAGGTCTCCCCAAGACCTTTCCAACGGTGAGCCGTTTGCCTCGCTCGGCCATCTACAGCCGAAGTTATTAATGGTACTTGGTACCTTACCCTGTTTTTTCCATACTTGTTCGTACTTGGGTACAAACTTTGGATCGCCCATATCTCCACTTTGGAGGCCAGCTAGCACCTTGGCCCCATATACTTTTTTGTTGGTCATGCCATGCACCAAATATAATTGTTCTACGCCAACTTGCTATCTCTTCTCCAACTTGCCGTTATTCTTGGTCCAATTCCCATTTCATTCGTTTTTGGACCCATTTTGCTATATGTTTCACTAATAGCTTCGGCCATGGACAAGCTGATTTTCGATTGGTATTTTTCCTTGATAGTCCCACTCAAGACCATTCCAAAACACACCGCAGCTTGTCGCTCGGTGGCAAACTGACCAAGTTATAATTCATGAAAGGTACCTCAACTTGGCACACCACGTGGTCGGCCCAAACCATAAACCAACCAAACGACCGACTTGGAGCACCCTGACCGGGTTGGCCCCATATAATAAAAGTTGCGTCTCTACACGCCCAACTTATGAATATTCTACGCCAAGTCGCTATCTCTTACCGGTAAGCCGGTATTCACCTTCCAAGGGTGATTTTGGTCAAGCGCCATTTCCTGCGACTTGGTCCCCGAATTGGACCATCATCACCTAATATCTCCGTGGTCTTTCAACTCAGCCTCATAAAACTTTCAGGGTAGATAGGTCTCCCCAAGACCTTTCCAACGGTGAGCCGTTTGCCTCGCTCGGCCATCTACAGCCGAAGTTATTAATGGTACTTGGTACCTTACCCTGTTTTTTCCATACTTGTTCGTACTTGGGTACAAACTTTGGATCGCCCATATCTCCACTTTGGAGGCCAGCTAGCACCTTGGCCCCATATACTTTTTTGTTGGTCATGCCATGCACCAAATATAATTGTTCTACGCCAACTTGCTATCTCTTCTCCAACTTGCCGTTATTCTTGGTCCAATTCCCATTTCATTCGTTTTTGGACCCATTTTGCTATATGTTTCACTAATAGCTTCGGCCATGGACAAGCTGATTTTCGATTGGTATTTTTCCTTGATAGTCCCACTCAAGACCATTCCAAAACACACCGCAGCTTGTCGCTCGGTGGCAAACTGACCAAGTTATAATTCATGAAAGGTACCTCAACTTGGCACACCACGTGGTCGGCCCAAACCATAAACCAACCAAACGACCGACTTGGAGCACCCTGACCGGGTTGGCCCCATATAATAAAAGTTGCGTCTCTACACGCCCAACTTATGAATATTCTACGCCAAGTCGCTATCTCTTACCGGTAAGCCGGTATTCACCTTCCAAGGGTGATTTTGGTCAAGCGCCATTTCCTGCGACTTGGTCCCCGAATTGGACCATCATCACCTAATATCTCCGTGGTCTTTCAACTCAGCCTCATGAAACTTTCAGGGTAGATAGGTCTCCCCAAGACCTTTCCAACGGTGAGCCGTTTGCCTCGCTCGGCCATCTACAGCCGAAGTTATTAATGGTACTTGGTACCTTACCCTGTTTTTTCCATACTTGTTCGTACTTGGGTACAAACTTTGGATCGCCCATATCTCCACTTTGGAGGCCAGCTAGCACCTTGGCCCCATATACTTTTTTGTTGGTCATGCCATGCACCAAATATAATTGTTCTACGCCAACTTGCTATCTCTTCTCCAACTTGCCGTTATTCTTGGTCCAATTCCCATTTCATTCGTTTTTGGACCCATTTTGCTATATGTTTCACTAATAGCTTCGGCCATGGACAAGCTGATTTTCGATTGGTATTTTTCCTTGATAGTCCCACTCAAGACCATTCCAAAACACACCGCAGCTTGTCGCTCGGTGGCAAACTGACCAAGTTATAATTCATGAAAGGTACCTCAACTTGGCACACCACGTGGTCGGCCCAAACCATAAACCAACCAAACGACCGACTTGGAGCACCCTGACCGGGTTGGCCCCATATAATAAAAGTTGCGTCTCTACACGCCCAACTTATGAATATTCTACGTCAAGTCGCTATCTCTTACCGGTAAGCCGGTATTCACCTTCCAAGGGTGATTTTGGTCAAGCGCCATTTCCTGCGACTTGGTCCCCGAATTGGACCATCATCACCTAATATCTCCGTGGTCTTTCAACTCAGCCTCATGAAACTTTCAGGGTAGATAGGTCTCCCCAAGACCTTTCCAACGGTGAGCCGTTTGCCTCGCTCGGCCATCTACAGCCGAAGTTATTAATGGTACTTGGTACCTTACCCTGTTTTTTCCATACTTGTTCGTACTTGGGTACAAACTTTGGATCGCCCATATCTCCACTTTGGAGGCCAGCCAGCACCTTGGCCCCATATACTTTTTTGTTGGTGATACCATGCACCAAATATAATTGTTCTACGCAAGCTTGCTATCTCTTCTCCAACTTGCGGTTATTTTTGACTCAAGTCCCATTTCCATAGTTTTTGGTACCAATTTGCTCTATGTTTCGCTAATAGCTTCGCCCAAGGACTTTGTGATTTTTTGTTCGCATTTTTCCTAAATAGTCCCACTCAAGACTATTCCAAATCACACCTTAGCTTGTCGCTCAGTGCCATACAGCCAGAGTTTTAATTCATGAAAGGTACATCACCTTGGTACACCACGTGGTCGGTCCAAACCATCAACCAACCATATGACCGACTTCGAGTCGAGCTAGCGGCTAGGCTCAATATAATGAAATGCGTGTCTTGATGCGGGCTACTGACGGTCTGAACAATGTAGCTCGCTAGCTCGTCTCTAAACTTGTGTTTTGGTCGAATATTGGGTGTTCATGTGCCACTTCGGGTAACATGGACTTTGGTGCAACTTTACCACTTGTGCACTTAATAACTTCCCGGTCATTCAAGTCTTTGCCTTCATACTTTCAGGGTAGTTAGGTCTCGTCGAGACCTTTCCATACATATGCCAAACTCATCGATCGGACATCTATAGCCCGAGTTATTCGCGGTACACCGTACCTTACCCTGTTTTTTCCTCAATTGGGTACAAACCTTGGAACACCCATATCGCCCCTTTAGAGACTAGCTGGCACGTTGGCCTCATATAATGATAAGTGCACCTCAACTAGGGCTACTGACGGTCAGAACATTTCAACTTGCTAGCTCGGGCCCACACTTGTGTTTTTCTCGAATATATGGTTCAAGTGTGCCACTTTGGGCACTTTTGGACATTTTGTCCCCACACAACTTTCTTGCCTTGGTAGATAGGGTCTTGTGATCTTGGGCAAAAAGATGCACCAAGATAAAGTCTAACTTTCGTTCTTGTACCGCAAAGCGCTATCTCAAACACCCGAGGAGATAGAAAGTGATTATGTTCGGTATATCGGTCTTCCATGGCCTACTATGGTAAACCCCTGCAGGTATGCAACCGAAGGTGCTTGGTACATGTATTTGGTGCAATATCGGTGCAAAGTAGGTGTTTCCTTGATCGGGCTATAACTTTCTTGGTTGATGTTGGATTGCTTTGCGGTCTTCGGGGGATAGTTAGGGAACATGTTGGCCAACATTTCCTTATTCCTCAGCCTGGCCGTACCTCTTACCGTCTAGGCGGTATACATGCTCTAAGTTGGAACTTGTGTTCCTTTGGGTAACTTCTCTGACTTTGACGCTTAATAACTTTCGTTCATATGCAGTCTAAGCTCTGCAACTCTCAGGAAAGCTAGTACTACTCATTTCCTTTCCATATCAGTCTTTGGCTTGTCGATCCGATGTCTACAGCCTTACTTATTCACGTTCCCTGTGAAGGTAGGTTTTTGCCCATTTTCCAGTTCATGTGGTAACATTCCCAGACTTTGCCGGCTTTCTCTTCATGTGGTAACTTGCTTGCTCATGTGGTAACTTGGAAGTGTATTTCTGACAGACCCAATCTGGGACTTAGCCGATTTTTCTCTGCATATTATATGGATCCATCACTAGGCCATCTTGCTTGCTCATGTGGTAACTTGGAAGTGTATTTCTGACAGACCCAATCTGGGACTTAGCCGATTTTTCTCTTCATATCATATGGATCCATCACTAGGCCATCTTGCTTGCTTGTGTGGTAACTTGATAGTGTATGTCTGACAGACCCAATCTGGGACTTAGCCGATTTTTCTCTTCATATCATATGGATCCATCACTAGGCCATCTTGCTTGCTTGTGTGGTAACTTGGAAGTGTATTTCTGACAGACCCAATCTGGGACTTAGCCGATTTTTCTCTTCATATCATATGGATCCATCACTAGGCCATCTTGCTTGCTTGTGTGGTAACTTGGAAGTGTATTTCTGACAGACCCAATCTGGGACTTAGCCGATTTTTCTCTTCATATTATATGGATCCTGGACTTAGCCGATTTTTCTCTTCATATCATATGGATCCATCACTAGGCCATCTTGCTTGCTTGTGTGGTAACTTGGAAGTGTATTTCTGACAGACCCAATCTGGGACTTAGCCGATTTTTCTCTTCATGTTATATGGATCCTGGACTTAGCCGATTATTAGGTTATTATATATGGATCCTGGACTTAGCCGATTTTTCTCTTCATATAATATGGATCCTGGACTTAGCCGATTATTAGGTTATCATATATGGATCCTGGACTTAGCCGATTTTTCTCTTCATATAATATGGATCCTGGACTTAGCCGATTATTAGGTTATTATATATGGATCCTGGACTTAGCCGATTATTAGGTTATAATATATGGATCCTGGACTTAGCCGATTTTTCTCTTCATATAATATGGATCCGGGACTTAGCCGATTTTTCGTTTCATATAATATGGATCCTGGACTTAGCCGATATTTCTCTTCATATAATATGGATCCGGGACTTAGCCGATTATTCTGTTCATATAATATGGATCCGGGACTTAGCCAATTTTTCTCTTCATGTGGTAACGTATGCCAATCGCTCACAAGTCATGGGATAAGGGTACTTGTGTTCTTCCATCTTCTAAGTCCCGCACGGGGACATCGTGATCGCCCCAAGTCCGGAATAGCGCCAAGTCAAGCCCCACGGTGGCCGTGCAGGACCTGTTAGCGGGGGCCCCACTGACAGCACTAATCCGGACTTAGAAATTATATCTTTCTAATCGAACACCACACTCGCAACACCACCATACCACCATCTCCTTGCAAGTACCTAAGTACCCGCAACTCCATGGTGAAGGCAATGTCACTCCATCACCAACCTCTTTGCACTGCAAGCACTTGCGTACCTACAACACTCCGAAGAAGGCAACGGCGCGCGATGCTCGACTCCACACACCACACCACACCACACCACCGATGGCCAGCCAGCCAGCCAGCCCAGCTAAGGGCTAACCCACCAACCAACCACCAATGGCCTAGGCCAGCCGGATCCCACCTTCAAGTCCAAGCACAGCCAAGTGCAAGTACCGCCAAGTGTTCACCAACCAACCATCACACCAGGTCAGCCGGCCGGTACCCACCTTCAAGTGCCATTACCCTCGGGTGCAAGCTCAATCAAGTGTTAACCAACCAACCCGGCCAAGGCAGCCAACAGGCCGGCACCCTACAGCACCGACCCGCCATCACCACCTCAACCGTTGACCATGCAAGTGGTCTCGGACAACAGGCGATACCCGAAGTACATCCGAAGAGTGTATATCAAGTGTTTGTTCACCAAGTCCTCAACCAACCCCAAGTACCCGGAGGTACCCAGAGTGTTGGACCCGCCAACCACTACCAGCACTCCAAGTCCTTGCGAACCCAAAGTGTTTGCCCGGTAGGGCCATTGTATCACAACGCTTGCGACCATGCAAGTGGCCTCGAACAAGGTGACAGGGGTATCTTCACCAAGTTCTCAACCAACCCCAAGTACCCGGAGGTACCCAGAGTGTTGGGTCCACCAACCACTACCAGCACTCTAAGTCCTCGCGAACCCAAAGTGTTTGCCCGGTAGGGCCATTAGACCACAACGCTTGCTAACCATGCAAGTGGTCTCGGACAACAGGCGATACCCGAAGTACATCCGAAGAGTGTATATCAAGTGTTTGCTCACCAAGTCCTCAACCAACCCCAAGTACCCGGAGGTACCCAGAGTGTTGGGTCCGCCAACCACTACCAGCACTCTAAGTCCTCGCGAACCCAAAGTGTTTGCCCGGTAGGGCCATTAGACCACAACGCTTGCTAACCATGCAAGTGGTCTCGGACAACAGGCGATACCCGAAGTACATCCGAAGAGTGTATATCAAGTGTTTGTTCACCAAGTCCTCAACCAACCCCAAGTACCCGGAGGTACCCAGAGTGTTGGATCCGCCAACCCGTCCCGGCACTCCAAGTCCTTGCGAACCCAAAGTGTTTGCCCGGTAGGGCCATTGTATCACAACGCTTGCTAACCATGCAAGTGGTCTCGGACAACAGGCGATACCCGAAGTACATCCGAAGAGTGTATATCAAGTGTTTGTTCACCAAGTCCTCAACCAACCCCAGGTACCCGGAGGTACCCAGAGTGTTGGATCCGCAAACCCGTCCCGGCACTCCAAGTCCTTGCGAACCCAAAGTGTTTGCCCGGTAGGGCCATTGTATCACAACGCTTGCTACCATGCAAGTGGCCTCGGACAACAGGTGACACCCGAAGTACATCCGGAGAGTGTACAACAAGTGTTTGTTCACCAAGTCCTCAACCAACCCCAAGTACCCGGAGGTACCCAGAGTGTTGGATCCGCCAACCCGTCCCGGCACTCCAAGTCCTTGCGAACCCAAAGTGTTTGCCCGGTAGGGCCATTGAATCACAACGCTTGCTAACCATGCAAGTGGTCTCGGACAACAGGTGACACCCGAAGTACATCCGGAGAGTGTATATCAAGTGTTTGTTCACCAAGTCCTCAACCAACCCCAAGTACCCGGAGGTACCCAGAGTGTT
>NW_026525211.1:42500-79811 GCF_943734705.1 Anopheles coustani
ACTTCCGCCTCACGCGGGAACACGGACGCTCTAAATACTTCGAATTCCAATGCCAGTATATTGTAAACCACGGGTTCTTTAATGCTAGCGGGTCGTCGCGACCCTAGTTAACATCATGGTGCACGTCTCGTGACGGGTGTCACGGCGTAGTTAAATGTATGCGATACATTTCTCAAATATAAGCGCTCAGTCATCTGTACATCATGGTAGGTTCCCACGACGTGCAATATGCGTTCAACTTATCAATGTTCATGTGTCCTGCAGTTCACATTATGACGCGCAGTTAGCTGCGGTCTTCATCGATCCATGAGCCGAGTGATCCACTGCCGAGGGTGACTAACTTGCGTAAGCCGCCGCTGTGCGCGTATACCCGTTCCCCGTAGGGAGGAGCAAGCCGCCGCTTAGAGACGAAGCATAAAGTGTCCTCATTCCACATAGGGCAAGCTGGATGAATCCATTTTACCCAGGACGGCCGAAGCGGCGTGGACCAGGGGAGAACTGAACCTTATACTTCACACCACAGTAAGTCTACGTGTCCTCTTCCACATAGGGCAAGCTAGAACTAACTATCTTACCCAGGACTGCCGAAGCAGCGTGGACCAGGGGAGGAACACACTTTTCATGGAAACGTAAGGCATCCATGACTGCCATAACGTAAGCCGCCGCTGTGCGCGTATACCCGTTCCCCGTAGGGAGGAGCAAGCCGCCGCTTAGAGACGAAGCATAAAGTGTCCTCATTCCACATAGGGCAAGCTGGATGAATCCATTTTACCCAGGACGGCCGAAGCGGCGTGGACCAGGGGAGAACTGAACTTTATACTTCACACCACAGTAAGTCTACGTGTCCTCTTCCACATAGGGCAAGCTAGAACTAACTATCTTACCCAGGACTGCCGAAGCAGCGTGGACCAGGGGAGGAACACACTTTTCATAGAAACGTAAGGCATCCATGACTGCCATAGTGCGTAAGCCGCCGCTGTGCGCGTAAACCCGTTCCCCGTAGGGAGGAGTCAAGCCGCCGCTTAGAGACGAAGTATGAAGTGTCCTCTTCCACATAGGGCAAGCTAGAATGAACTATCTTACCCAGGACCGCCGAAGCAGCGTGGACCAGGGGAGAACTGAACTTTATACTTCACACCACAGTATTGAGTAATGTGCCCTCTTCCACATAGGGCAAGCTGGAATGTTCCATTTTACCCAGGACGGCCGAAGCGGCGTGGACCAGTGGAGGACTACACAATCATGAGGTTTGATATCGACTTGTGTGTTTCAATAGGATACCGATGGTATGGTTTGAACCGATTTGATTTAGCCATTCTGAAGTCATCACTTGGTTGAAGCGCTGAACTAGGGAGGGGCATCGTTTACATATATATTGGTTTTCGCATGCTCTACTAGGTTAATGTCATGAGGTTGGCTATCGAGCATGCCCAAGTGATGACTTGATTGTGTGCTTGCTTGAATTCTTCACATTTCATACCATCGGTTAGTTGTCGAATCATTCCTCGATCATAACCTTCGTTCTTGGTTCATGTATGCTCTCTTCCACATAGGGCAAGCTAGAATTAACTATCTTACCCAGGACCGCCGAAGCAGCGTGGACCAGGGGAGAACTATACTTTGTCTTGTATGCCCTCTTCCACATAGGGCAAGCTAGAACTAACTATCTTACCCAGGACCGCCGAAGCAGCGTGGACCAGTGGAGGACTATACTTTGTTCATAACACCACAGTATTGAGTAATGTGCCCTCTTCCACATAGGGCAAGCTAGAATGAACTATCTTACCCAGGACCGCCGGAGCAGTGTGGACCAGTGGAGGACTACACAATCATGAGGTTTGATATCGACTTGTGTGTTTCAATAGGGTACCGATGGTATGTTTTGAACCGATTTGATTTAGCCATTCTGAAGTCATCACTTGGTTGAAGCGCTGAACTAGGGAGGGGCATCGTTTACATATATATTGGTTTTCGCATGCTCTACTAGGTTAATGTCATAGGGTTGGCTATCGAGCATGCCCAAGTGATGACTTGATTGTGTGCTTGCTTGAATTCTTCACATTTCATACCATCGGTTAGTTGTCGAATCATTCCTCGATCATAACCTTCGTTCTTGGTTCATGTATGCTCTCTTCCACATAGGGCAAGCTAGAATTAACTATCTTACCCAGGACCGCCGAAGCAGCGTGGACCAGGGGAGAACTATACTTTGTCTTGTATGCCCTCTTCCACATAGGGCAAGCTAGAATTAACTATCTTACCCAGGACCGCCGAAGCAGCGTGGACCAGTGGAGGACTATACTTTGTTCATAACACCACAGTATTGAGTAATGTGCCCTCTTCCACATAGGGCAAGCTAGAATGAACTATCTTACCCAGGACCGCCGAAGCGGCGTGGACCAGTGGAGGACTACACAATTAAGAGGTTTGATATCGACTTGTGTGTTTCAATAGGGTACCGATGGTATGTTTTGAACCGATTTGATTTAGCCATTCTGAAGTCATCACTTGGTTGAAGCGCTGAACTAGGGAGGGGCATCGTTTACATATATATTGGTTTTCGCATGCTCTACTAGGTTAATGTCATGAGGTTGGCTATCGAGCATGCCCAAGTGATGACATGATTGTGTGCTTGCTTGAATTCTTCACATTTCATACCATCGGTTAGTTGTCGAATCATTCCTCGATCATAACCTTCGTTCTTGGTTCATGTATGCTCTCTTCCACATAGGGCAAGCTAGAATTAACTATCTTACCCAGGACTGCCGAAGCAGCGTGGACCAGGGGAGAACTATACTTTGTCTTGTATGCCCTCTTCCACATAGGGCAAGCTAGAATTAACTATCTTACCCAGGACTGCAAAGCAGCGTGGACCAGTGGAGGACTATACTTTGTTCATTACACCACAGTATTAAGTATGGTGTCCTCTTCCACCATAGGGCAAGCTAGAACTAACTATCTTACCCAGGACCGCCGAAGCAGTGTGGACCAGGGGAGGACTATACTTTATACTTCACACACTAGCCATACTGAAGTCATCACTTGGTTGAAGCGCTGAACTACGGCGGGGTAATCGTTTACAGGTTATAATCATATAGCTGCATGCTCATTAGTAGATAATGGAATATTGTATGGCAATATGAGCATGCCCAAGTGATGACTTTGTTTCAAGCTCAACAGGTAGGGTATTGAGTCCTCTTCCACATAGGGCAAGCTAGAATGAACTATCTTACCCAGGACCGCCGGAGCAGCGTGGACCAGTGGAGGACTCTATACTTTATACTTCACACCACAGTATTGAGTACTTCCTGCATAAAGCCCCTAATGAGAACCACGAGGGCTCTCTCAATGTAGAACCACAAGGGCTCTAGTACCGATTCTCTCGGTACGGCTTGGTCCGTGTTCCTTTATGCTTGTACTCTTAGAAAGTCTCAACCCGGAGGTCTTGACTTTGATTGTCATAGTTGGACTACGACGGGGTATCCGACTCATCGAATACCCCAGAAGCACACCATCTTTCGGGTAGGCGGTACGCGTACCTCCGGACGCGGAAGTCTCAACCCGGAGGTCTTGACTTTGTATTGTCATAGTTGGACTACGACGGGGTATCCGACTCATCGAATACCCCAGAAGCACACCATCTTTCGGGTAGGCGGTACGCGTACCTCCGGACGCGGAAGTCTCAACCCGGAGGTCTTGACTTTGATTGTCATAGTTGGACTACGACGGGGCATCCGACCATTGCTGATCGAACACCCCTGATTCACCATCTTTCGGGTAGGCGGTACGCGTACCTCCGGACGCGGAAGTCTCAACCCGGAGGTCTTGACTTGGATTGTCATAGTTGGACTACGACGGGGCATCCGACCATTGCTGATCGAACACCCCTGATTCACCATCTTTCGGATAGGAGGTGCGCCCACCTCCGACGCGGAAGTCTCAACCCGGAGGTTCGGACTTAGAGTTTTTCCCATTCAAAAGTTTTTCTCTTAGCCATACTGAAGTCATCACCACTGCGGGTGGGTTAAAGGCATCTCGGACTTAGTCGATTTTTCATAAATTCTAAGAAAAACATATGTTAGGATGCTGGGAGATGAATGGGATGCTGCATGGAGATGAATCTTGATCTTCTTCATCTCCCATCTTAATACAGCATCCCTACTTAAAGGCATCTTGGACTTAGTGGATTTTTCATAAATTCTAAGAAATTCAAATGTTAGGATGCTGCGAGATGAATGGGATGCTGCATGGAGATGAATCTTGATCTTCGTCATCTCCCATCTTAAATCAGCATCCCTACTTAAAGGCATCTCGGACTTAGTCGATTTTTCATAAATTCTAAAAAAAACATATGTTAGGATGCAGAAAGATGATTGGGATGCTGCATGGAGATGAATCTTGATCTTCTTCATCTCCCATCTTAATACAGCATCCCTACTTAAAGGCATCTCGGACTTAGTCGATTTTTTATAAATTCTAAGAAAAACATATGTTAGGATGCTGGGAGATAAATGGGATGCTGCATGGAGATGAATCTTGATCTTCTTCATCTCCCATCTTAATACAGCATCCCTACTTAGAGGCATCTTGGACTTAGTGGATTTTTCATAAATTCTAAGAAATTCAAATGTTAGGATGCTGCGAGATGAATGGGATGCTGCATGGAGATGAATCTTGATCTTCGTCATCTCCCATCTTAAATCAGCATCCCTACTTAAAGGCATCTCGGACTTAGTCGATTTTTCATAAATTCTAAAAAAAACATATGTTAGGATGCAGAAAGATGATTGGGATGCTGCATGGAGATGAATCTTGATCTTCTTCATCTCCCATCTTAATACAGCATCCCTACTTAAAGGCATCTCGGACTTAGTCGATTTTTTATAAATTCTAAGAAAAACATATGTTACGATGCTGCGAGATGAATGGGATGCTGCATGGAGATAAATCTTGATCTTCTTCATCTCCCATCTTAATACAGCATCCTTACTTAAAGGCATCTCGGACTTAGTCGATTTTTCATAAAGTCTAAGAAAAACATATGTTAGGATGCTGCGAGATGAATGGGATGCTACATGGAGATGAATCTTGATCTCCTTCATCTCCCATCTTAATACAGCATCCCTACTTAAAGGCATCTCGGACTTAGTCGATTTTTTATAAATTCTAAGAAAAACATATGTTAGGATGCTGCGAGATGAATGGGATGCTGCATGGAGATAAATCTTGATCTTCTTCATCTCCCATCTTAATACAGCATCCCTACTGTAAGGCATCTCGGACTTAGTCGATTTTTCATAACTTTTAAGAAAAACATATGTTAGAATGCTGGGAGATGAATGGGGTGCTGCATGGAGATGAATCTTGATCTTCTTCATCTCCCATCTTAATACAGCATCCCTACTTAAAGGCATCTCGGACTTAGTCGATTTTTCATAAATTCTAAGAAAAACATGTTTTAGGATGCTGCGAGATGAATGGGATGCTGCATGGAGATGAATCTTGATCTTCTTCATCTCCCATCTTAATACAGCCTCCCTACTTAAAGGCATCTCGGACTTAGTCGATTTTTCATAAATTCTAAGAAAAACATATGTTAGGATGCTGCGAGATGAATGGGATGCTGCATGGAGATGAATCTTGATCTTCTTCATCTCCCATCTTAATACAGCATCCCTACTTAAAGGCATCTCGGACTTAGTCGATTTTTCATAAATTCTAAGAAATTCATATGTTAGGATGCTGCGAGATGAATAGGATGCTGCATGGAGATGAATCTTGATCTTCTTCATCTCCCATCTTAATACAGCATCCCTACTTAAAGGCATCTCGGACTTAGTCGATTTTCCATAAATTCTAAGAAAAACATATTTTAGGATGCTGGGAGATGAATGGGATGCTGCATGGAGATGAATCTTGATCTTCTTCATCTCCCATCTTAATACAGCATCCCTACTTAAAGGCATCTCGGACTTAGTCGGTTTTTCATAAATTCTAAGAAAAACATATGTTAGGATGCTGCGAGATGAATGGGATGCTGCACGGAGATGAATCTTGATCTTCTTCATCTCCCATCTCAATACAGCATCCCTACTTAAAGGCATCTCGGACTTAGTCGATTTTTCATAAATTCTAAGAAAAACATATGTTAGGATGCTGCAAGATGAATGGGATGCTGCATGGAGATGAATCTTGATCTTCTTCATCTCCCATCTTAATACAGCATCCCTACTTAAAGGCATCTCGGACTTAGTCGATTTTTCATAAATTCTAAGAAAAACATATGTTAGGATGCTGCGAGATGAATGGGATGCTGCATGGAGATGAATCTTGATCTTCTTCATCTCCAGTCTCAAAACAGCATCCCTGCTTAAAGGCATCTCGGACTTAGTCGATTTTTCATAAGTTCTAAGAAAAACATATGTTAGGATGCTGCGAGATGAATGGGATGCTGCATGGAGATGAATCTTGATCTTCTTCATCTCCCATATAAATACAGCATCCCTACTTAAAGGCATCTCGGACTTAGTCGATTTTTCATAAATTCTAAGAAAAACATGTTTTAGGATGCTGCGAGATGAATGGGATGCTGCATGGAGATGAATCTTGATCTTCTTCATCTCCCATCTTAATACAGCCTCCCTACTTAAAGGCATCTCGGACTTAGTCGATTTTTCATAAATTCTAAGAAAAACATATGTTAGGATGCTGCGAGATGAATGGGATGCTGCATGGAGATGAATCTTGATCTTCTTCATCTCCCATCTTAATACAGCATCCCTACTTAAAGGCATCTTGGACTTTGTCGATTTTTCATAAATTCTAAGAAAAACATATGTTAGGATGCTGCGAGATGAATGGGATGCTGCATGGAGATGAATCTTGATCTTCTGCATCTCCCATCTTAATACAGCATCCCTACTTAAGGGCATCTCGGACTTAGTCGATTTTTCATAAATTCTAAGAAAAACATATGTTAGGATGCTGCGAGATAAACAGGATGCTGCATGGAGATGAATCTTGATCTTCTTCATCTCCCATCTTAATACAGCATCCCTACTTAAAGGCATCTCGGACTTAGTCAATTTTTCATAAATTCTAAGAAAAACATATGTTAGGATGCTGCGAGATGAAAGGGATGCTGCATTGAGATGAATATTGATCTCCTACATCTCCCATCTCAATACAGCATCCCTACTTAAAGGCATCTCGGACTTAGTCGATTTTTCATAAAGTCTCAGAAATTCATATGTTAGGATGCTGGGAGATGAATGGGATGCTGCATGGAGATGAACCTTGATCTCCTACATCTCCCATCTCAATACAGCATCCCTACTTAAAGCCATCTCGGACTTAGTCGATTTTTCATAAATTCTAAGAAATTCATATGTTAGGATGCTGCGAGATGAATAGGATGCTGCATGGAGATGAATCTTGATCTTCTTCATCTCCCATCTTAATACAGCATCCCTACTTAAAGGCATCTCGGACTTAGTCGGTTTTTCATAAATTCTAAGAAAAACATATGTTAGGATGCTGCGAGATGAATGGGATGCTGCACGGAGATGAATCTTGATCTTCTTCATCTCCCATCTTAATACAGCATCCCTACTTAAAGGCATCTCGGACTTAGTCGGTTTTTCATAAATTCTAAGAAAAACATATGTTAGGATGCTGCGAGATGAATGGGATGCTGCACGGAGATGAATCTTGATCTTCTTCATCTCCCATCTCAATACAGCATCCCTACTTAAAGGCATCTCGGACTTAGTCGATTTTTCATAAATTCTAAGAAAAACATATGTTAGGATGCTGCGAGATGAATGGGATGCTGCATGGAGATGAATCTTGATCTTGTTCATCTCCTATCTTAATACAGCATCCCTACTTAAAGGCATCTCGGACTTAGTCGATTTTTCATAAATTCTAAGAAATTCATATGTTAGGATGCTGCGAGATGAATGGGATGCTGCATGGAGATGAATCTTGATCTTCTTCATCTCCCATCTCAATACAGCTTCCCTACTTAAAGGCATCTCGGACTTAGTCGATTTTTCATAAATTCTAAGAAATTCATATGTTAGGATGCTGCGAGATGAATGGGATGCTGCATGGAGATGAATCTTGATCTTCTTAATCTCCCATCTTAATACAGCATCCCTACTTAAAGGCATCTCGGACTTAGTCGATTTTACATAAATTCTTAGAAATTCATATGTTAGGATGCTGCGAGATGAATGGGATGCTGCATGGAGATGAATCTTGATCTCCTACATCTCCCATCTCAATACAGCATCCCTACTTAAAGGCATCTTGGACTTAGTCAATTTTTCATAAATTCTAAGAAAAACATATGTTAGGATGCTGCGAGATGAATGGGATGCTGCATGGAGATGAATCTTGATCTTTTTTCATCTCCCATCTTAATACAGCATCCCTACTTAAAGGCATCTCGGACTTAGTCGATTTTTCATAAATTCTAAAAAATTCATATGCTAGGATGCTGCGAGATGAATGGGATGCTGCATGGAGATGAATCTTGATCTTCTTCATCTCCCATCTGAATACTGCATCCTTTCTTAAAGGCATCTCGGACTTAGTCGATTTTTCATAAATTCTAAGAAAAACATATGTTAGGATGCTGCGAGATGAATGAGATGCTGCATGGAGATGAATCTTAATCTTCTTCATCTCCCATCTGAATACACCATCCCTACTTAAAGGCATCTCGGACTTAGTCGATTTTTCATAAATTCTAAGAAAAACTTATATTAGGATGCTGCGTGATGAATGAGATGCTGCATGGAGATGAATCTTGATCTTCTCCATCTCCCATCTTAATACAGCATCCCTACTTAAAGGCATCGCGGACTTAGTCGATTTTTCATAAATTCTAAGAAATTCATATGTTAGGATGCTGGGAGATGAATGGGATGCTGCATGGAGATGAATCTTGATCTTCTTCATCTCCCATCTTAATACAGCATCCCTACTTAAAGGCATCTCGGACTTAGTCGATTTTTCATAAATTCTAAGAAATTCATATGTTAGGATGCTGCGAGATGAATGGGATGCTGCATGGAGATGAATCTTGATCTCCTACATCTCCAATCTCAATACAGCATCCCTACTTAAAGGCATCTCTGACTTAGTCGATTTTTCATAAATTCTAAGAAAAACATATGTTAGGATGCTGTGAGATGAATGGGATGCTGCATGGAGATGTATCTTGATCTTCTCAATCTTCCTTCTTAATACAGCATCCCTACTTAAAGGCATCTCGGACTTAGTCGATTTTTCATAAATTCATAGAAATTCATATGTTAGGATGCTGCGAGATGAATGGGATGCTGCATGGAGATGAATCTTGATCTCCTACATCTCCCATCTCAATACAGCATCCCTACTTAAAGGCATCTCGGACTTAGTCGATTTTTCATAAATTCATAGAAATTCATATGTTAGGATGCTGCGAGATGAATGGGATGCTGCATGGAGATGAACGTTGATCTTCTTCATCTCCCATCTTAATACAGCATCCCTACTTAAAGGCAACTCGGACTTAGTCGATTTTTCATAAATTCTTAAAAAAACATATGTTAGGATGCTGCGAGATGAATGGGATGCTGCATGGAGATGAATCTTGATCTTCTTCATCTCCCATCTTAATACAGCATCCCAACTTAAAGGCATCTCGGACTAAGTTGATTTTTCATAAATTCTAAGAAAAACATATGTTTTAATGCTGGGAGATTAATAAGATGCTGCATGGAGATGAATCTTGATCTTTTACATCTCCCATCTTAATACAGCATCCCTACTTGAAGGCATCTCGGACTTTGTCGATTTTTCATAAATTCTAAGAAAAACATATGCTAGGATGCTGGGAGATGAATGGGATGCTGCATGGAGATGAATCTTGATCTTCTACATCTCCCATCTTAATACAGCATCCCTACTTGAAGGCATCTCGGACTTAGTCTATTTTTCATAAATTCTAAGAACAACATATGTTAGGATGCTGCGAGATGAATGGGATGCTGCATGGAGATGAATCTTGATCTCCTACATCTCCAATCTCAATACAGCATCCCTACTTAAAGGCATCTCTGACTTAGTCGATTTTTCATAAATTCTAAGAAAAACATATGTTAGGATGCTGTGAGATGAATGGGATGCTGCATGGAGATGTATCTTGATCTTCTCAATCTTCCTTCTTAATACAGCATCTCTACTTAAAGGCATCTCGGACTTAGTCGATTTTTCATAAATTCATAGAAATTCATATGTTAGGATGCTGCGAGATGAATGGGATGCTGCATGGAGATGAATCTTGATCTCCTACATCTCCCATCTCAATACAGCATCCCTACTTAAAGGCATCTCGGACTTAGTCGATTTTTCATAAATTCATAGAAATTCATATGTTAGGATGCTGCGAGATGAATGGGATGCTGCATGGAGATGAATCTTGATCTTCTTCATCTCCCATCTTAATACAGCATCCCTACTTAAAGGCAACTCGGACTTTGTCGATTTTTCATAACTTCTAAGAAAAACATATGTCAGGATGCTGCGAGATGAATGGGATGCTGCATGGAGATAAATCTTGATCTCCTACATCTCCCATCTCAATACAGCATCCCTACTTAAAGCCATCTCGGGCTTAGTCGATTTTTCATAAATTCATAGAAATTCATATGTTAGGATGCTGCGAGATGAATGGGATGCTGCATGGGGATAAATCTTGATCTCCTACATCTCCCATCTCAATACAGCATCCCTACTTAAAGGCATCTCGGACTGAGTCGATTTTTCATAAATTCTAAGAAAAACATATGTTAAAATGCTGTGAGATGAATGGGATGCTGCATGGAGATGAATCTTGATCTCCTACATCTCCCATCTCAATACAGCATCCCTACTTAAAGGCATCTCGGACTTAGTCGATTTTTCATAAATTCTAAGAAATTCATATGTTAGGATGCTGCGAGATGAATGGGATGCTGCATGGAGATGAATCTTGATCTCCTACATCTCCCATCTCAATACAGCATCCCTACTTAAAGCCGTCTCGGACTTAGTCGATTTTTCATAAATTCTAAGAAAAACATATGTTAGGATGCTGTGAGATGAATGGGATGCTGCATGGAGATGAATCTTGATCTCCTACATCTCCCATCTCAATACAGCATCCCTACTTAAAGGCATCCCGGACTTAGTCGATTTTTCATAAATTCTAAGAAATTCATATGTAAGGATGCTGCGAGATGAATGGGATGCTGCATGGAGATGAATCTTGATCTTCGTCATCTCCCATCTTAAATCAGCATCCCTACTTAAAGGCATCTCGGACTTAGTCGATTTTTCATAAATTCTAAAAAAAACATATGTTAGGATGCTGGGAGATGAATGGGATGCTGCATGGAGATGAATCTTGATCTTCTACATCTCCCATCTTAATACAGCATCCCTACTTAAAGGCATCTCGGGCTTAGTCGATTTTTCATAAATTCTAAGAAATTCATCTGTAAGGATGCTGCGAGATGAATGGGATGCTGCATGGAGATGAATCTTGATCTTCTTCATCTCCCATCTCAATACAGCATCCCTACTTAAAGGCATCTCGGACTTAGTCGATTTTTCATAAATTCATAGAAATTCATATGTTAGGATGCTGCGAGATGAATGGGATGCTGCATGGAGATGAATCTTGATCTTCTTCATCTCCCATCTTAATACAGCATCCCTACTTAAAGGCAACTCGGACTTTGTCGATTTTTCATAACTTCTAAGAAAAACATATGTTAGGATGCTGCGAGATGAATGGGATGCTGCATGGAGATAAATCTTGATCTCCTACATCTCCCATCTCAATACAGCATCCCTACTTAAAGCCATCTCGGGCTTAGTCGATTTTTCATAAATTCATAGAAATTCATATGTTAGGATGCTGCGAGATGAATGGGATGCTGCATGGGGATAAATCTTGATCTCCTACATCTCCCATCTCAATACAGCATCCCTACTTAAAGGCATCTCGGACTGAGTCGATTTTTCATAAATTCTAAGAAAAACATATGTTAAAATGCTGTGAGATGAATGGGATGCTGCATGGAGATGAATCTTGATCTCCTACATCTCCCATCTCAATACAGCATCCCTACTTAAAGGCATCTCGGACTTAGTCGATTTTTCATAAATTCTAAGAAATTCATATGTTAGGATGCTGCGAGATGAATGGGATGCTGCATGGAGATGAATCTTGATCTCCTACATCTCCCATCTCAATACAGCATCCCTACTTAAAGCCGTCTCGGACTTAGTCGATTTTTCATAAATTCTAAGAAAAACATATGTTAGGATGCTGTGAGATGAATGGGATGCTGCATGGAGATGAATCTTGATCTCCTACATCTCCCATCTCAATACAGCATCCCTACTTAAAGGCATCCCGGACTTAGTCGATTTTTCATAAATTCTAAGAAATTCATATGTAAGGATGCTGCGAGATGAATGGGATGCTGCATGGAGATGAATCTTGATCTTCGTCATCTCCCATCTTAAATCAGCATCCCTACTTAAAGGCATCTCGGACTTAGTCGATTTTTCATAAATTCTAAAAAAAACATATGTTAGGATGCAGAAAGATGATTGGGATGCTGCATGGAGATGAATCTTGATCTTCTTCATCTCCCATCTTAATACAGCATCCCTACTTAAAGGCATCTCGGACTTAGTCGATTTTTCATAAATTCTAAGAAAAACATATGTTAGGATGCTGCGAGATGAATGGGATGTTGCATGGAGATGAATCATGATCTTCTTCATCTCCAATCTCAGTACAGCATCCCTACTTAAAGGCATCTCGGACTTAGTCGGTTTTTCATAAATTCTAAGAAAAACATATGTTCCGATGCTGGGAGATGAATGGGATGCTGCATGGAGATGAATCTTGATCTTCTCCATCTCCCATCTTAAAACAGCATCCCTTCTTAAAGGTATCTCGGACTTAGTCGATTTTTCATAAATTCTGAGAAAAACATATGTTAGGATGCTGGGAGATGAATGGGATGCTGCATGGAGATGAATCTTGATCTTCTACATCTCCCATCTTAATACAGCATCCCTACTTAAAGGCATCTCGGGCTTAGTCGATTTTTCATAAATTCTAAGAAAAACATATGTTAGGATGCTGCGAGATTAATGGGATGCAGCATGGAGATGAACTTTGATCTTCTTCATCTCCCATCTCAATACAGCATCCCTACTTAAAGGCATCTCAGACTTAGTCGATTTTGCATAAATTCTTAGAAAAACATATGTTCGGATGCTGCGAGATGAATGGGATGCTGCATGGAGATGAATCTTGATCTTCTTCATCTCCCATCTAAATACAGCATCCCTACTTAAAGGCATCTCGGACTTAGTCGATTTTTCATAACTTCTAAGAAAAACATATGTTAGGATGCTGCGAGATGAATGGGATGCTGCATGGAGATGAATCTTGATCTTCTCCATCTCCCATCTTAATACAGCATCCCTACTTAAAGGCATCTCGGACTTAGTCGATTTTTCATAAATTCTAAGAAAAACATATGTTAGGATGCTGGGAGATGAATTGGATGCTGCATGGGGATAAATCTTGATCTCCTACATCTCCCATCTCAATACAGCATCCCTACTTAAAGGCATCTCGGACTTAGTCGATTTTTCATAAATTCTAAGAAATTCATATGTTAGGATGCTGCGAGATGAATGGGATGCTGCATGGAGATGAATCTTGATCTTCTTCATCTCCCATCTCAATACAGCTTCCCTACTTAAAGGCATCTCGGACTTAGTCGATTTTTCATAAATTCTAAGAAAAACATATGTTAGGATGCTGCGAGATGAATGGGATGCTGCATGGAGATGAATCTTGATCTTCTTAATCTCCCATCTTAATACAGCATCCCTACTTAAAGGCATCTCGGACTTAGTCGATTTTACATAAATTCTTAGAAATTCATATGTTAGGATGCTGCGAGATGAATGGGATGCTGCATGGAGATGAATCTTGATCTCCTACATCTCCCATCTCAATACAGCATCCCTACTTAAAGGCATCTTGGACTTAGTCAATTTTTCATAAATTCTAAGAAAAACATATGTTAGGATGCTGCGAGATGAATGGGATGCTGCATGGAGAAGAATCTTGATCTCCTAAATCTCCCATCTCAATACAGCATCCCTACTTAAAGGCATCTCGGACTTAGTCGATTTTTCATAAATTCTAAGAAAAACATAAGTAAGGATGCTGGGAGATGAATGGGATGCTGCATGGAGATGAATCTTGATCTTCTTCATCTCCCATCTTAAAACAGCATCCCTACTTAAAGGCATCTCGGACTTAGTCGATTTTTCATAAATTCTAAGAAAAACATATGTTAGGATGCTGCGAGATGAATGGGATGCTGCATGGAGATGAATCTTGATCTTCTTCATCTCCCATCTTAAAACAGCATCCCTACTTAAAGGCATCTCGGACTTAGTCGATTTTTCATAAATTCTTAGAAAAACATATGTTAGGATGCTGCGAGATTAATGGGATGCTGCATGGAGATGAATCTTGATCTTCTTCATCTCCCATCTTAATACAGCATCCCTACTTAGAGGCATCTCGGACTTAGTCGATTTTTCCTAAACTCTAAGAAATTCACATGTTAGGATGCTGCGAGATGAATGGGATGCTGCATGGAGATGAATCTTGATCTCCTACATCTCCCATCTCAATACAGCATCCCTACTTAAAGGCATCTCGGACTTAGTCGATTTTTCATAAATTCATAGAAATTCATATGTTAGGATGCTGCGAGATGAATGGGATGCTGCATGGAGATGAATCTTGATCTTCTTCATCTCCCATCTTAATACAGCATCCCTACTTAAAGGCATCTCGGACTTAGTCGATTTTTCATAAATTCTAAGAAATTCATATGTTAGGATGCTGGGAGATGAATGGGATGCTGCATGGAGATGAATCTTGATCTTTTACATCTCCCATCTCAATACAGCATCCCTTCTTAAAGGCATCTCGGACTTAGTCGATTTTTCATAAATTCTTAGAAATTCATATGTTAGGATGCTGCGAGATGTATGGGATGCTGCATGGAGATGAATCTTGATCTCCTACATCTCCCATCTCAATACAGCATCCCTACTTAAAGGCATCTCGGACTTAGTCGATTTTTCATAAATTCTAAGAAAAACACATGTTATAATGCTGTAAGATGAACAGGATGCTGCATGGAGATGAATCTTGATCTTCTTCATCTCCAATCTTAATACAGCATCCCTACTTAAGGGCATCTCGGACTAAGTCTATTTTTCATAAATTCTAAGAAAAACATATGTTAGGATGCTGCGAGATGAAGGGGATGCTGCATGGAGATGAATCTTGATCTTCTTCATCTCTCATCTCAATACAGCATCCCTACTTAAAGGCATCTCGGACTTAGTCGATTTTTCATAAATTCTAAGAAATTCATATGTTAGGATGCTGAGAGATGAATGGGATGCTGCATGGAGATGAATCTTGATCTCCTACATCTCCCATCTCAATACAGCATCCCTACTTAAAGGCATCTCGGACTTAGTCGATTTTTCTTAAACTCTAAGAAATTCACATGTGAGGATGCTGGGAGATGAATGGGATGCTGCATGGAGATGAATCTTGATCTTCTTCATCTCCCATCTTAATACAGCATCCCTACTTAGAGGCATCTCGGACTTAGTCGATTTTTAATAAATTCTAAGTAAAACATATGTTAGGATGCTCGGAGATGAATGGGATGCTGCATGGAGATGAATCTTGATCTTCTCCATCTCCCATGTTAATACAGCATCCCTACTTAAAGGCATCTCGGACTTAGTCGATTTTTCATAAATTCTAAGAAAAATATATGTTAGGATGCTGCGAGATGGATGGGATGCTGCATGGAAATGAATCTTGATCTTCTTCATCTCCCATCTTAATACAGCATCCCTGCTTAAAGGCATCACGGACTTAGTCGATTTTTAATAAATTCCAAGAAATTCATATGTTAGGATGCTGGGAGATGAATGGGATGCTGCATGGAGATGAATCTTGATCTTCTCCATCTCCCATCTTAATACAGCATCCCTACTTAAAGGCATCTCGGACTTAGTCGATTTTTAATAAATTCTAAGAAAAACATATGTTAGGATACTGCGAGATGAATGGGATGCTGCATGGAGATGAATCTTGATCTTCTCCATCTCCCATTTTAATACAGCATCCCTACTTAAAGGCATCTCGGACTTAGTTGATTTTTCATAAATTCATAGAAATTCATATGTTAGGATGCTGGGAGATGAATGGGATGCTGCATGGAGATGAATCTTGATCTTCTTCATCTCCCATCTTAATACAGCATCCCTACTTAAAAGCATCTCGGACTTAGTCGATTTTTCATAAATTCTAAGAAAAACATATGTTAGGATGCTGCGAGATGAATGAGATGCTGCTTGGAGATGAATCTTGATCTTCTTCATCTCCCATCTTAATACAGCATCCCTACTTAAAAGCATCTCGGACTTAGTCGATTTTTCATAAATTCTAAGAAAAACATATGTTAGGATGCTGCGAGATGAATATGATGCTGTATGGAGATGAATCTTGATCTCCTACATCTCCCATCTTAATACAGCAAGCCTACTTAAAGGCATCTCGGACTTAGTCGATTTTTCATAAATTCTAAGAAATTCATATGTTAGGATGCTGCGAGATGTATGGGATGCTGCATGGAGATGAATCTTGATCTTCTTCATCTCCCATCTTAAAACAGCATTTCTACTTAAAGGATTCTCGGACTTAGTCGATTTTTCATAAATTCTAAGAAAAATATATGTTAGGATGCTGCGAGATGAATTGGATGCTGCAAGGAGATGAATCATGATCTTCTTCATCTCCCATCTTAATACAGCATCCCTACTTAAAGGCATCTCGGACTTAGTCGATTTTTCATAAATTCTAAGAAAAACTTATATTAGGATGCTGCGTGATGAATGAGATGCTGCATGGAGATTAATCTTAACCTTCTGCATCTCCCATCTTAATACAGCATCCCTACTTGAAGGCATCTCGAACTTAGTCGGTTTTTCATTAATTCTAAGAAAAACATATGTTAGGATGCTGCGAGATGAATGAGATGCTGCATGGAGATTAATCTTAACCTTCTGCATCTCCCATCTTAATACAGCATCCCTACTTGAAGGCATCTCGGACTTAGTCGGTTTTTCATAAATTCGAAGAAAAACATATGTTAGGATGCTGCGAGATGAATGGGGATGCTGCATGGAGATGAATCTTGATCTTTTTTCATCTCCCATCTTAATACAGCATCCCTACTTAAAGGCATCTCGGACTTAGTCGATTTTTCATAAATTCTAAAAAATTCATATGCTAGGATGCTGCGAGATGAATGGGATGCTGCATGGAGATGAATCTTGATCTTCTTCATCTCCCATCTGAATACTGCATCCTTTCTTAAAAGCATCTCGGACTTAGTCGATTTTTCATAAATTCTAAGAAAAACATATGTTAGGATGCTGCGAGATGAATGAGATGCTGCATGGAGATGAATCTTAATCTTCTTCATCTCCCATCTGAATACACCATCCCTACTTAAAGGCATCTCGGACTTAGTCGATTTTTCATAAATTCTAAGAAAAACTTATATTAGGATGCTGCGTGATGAATGAGATGCTGCATGGAGATGAATCTTGATCTTCTCCATCTCCCATCTTAATACAGCATCCCTACTTAAAGGCATCGCGGACTTAGTCGATTTTTCATAAATTCTAAGAAATTCATATGTTAGGATGCTGGGAGATGAATGGGATGCTGCATGGAGATGAATCTTGATCTTCTTCATCTCCCATCTTAATACAGCATCCCTACTTAAAGGCATCTCGGACTTAGTCGATTTTTCATAAATTCTAAGAAATTCATATGTTAGGATGCTGCGAGATGAATGGGATGCTGCATGGAGATGAATCTTGATCTCCTACATCTCCAATCTCAATACAGCATCCCTACTTAAAGGCATCTCTGACTTAGTCGATTTTTCATAAGCTCTAAGAAAAACATATGCTAGGATGCTGGGAGATGAATGGGATGCTGCATGGAGATGAATCTTGATCTTCTTCATCTCCCATCTTAATACAGCATCCCTACTTAAAGGCAACTCGGACTTAGTCGATTTTTCATAAATTCTTAAAAAAACATATGTTAGGATGCTGCGAGATGAATGGGATGCTGCATGGAGATGAATCTTGATCTTCTTCATCTCCCATCTTAATACAGCATCCCTACTTAAAGGCATCTCGGACTTAGTCGATTTTTCATAAATTCATAGAAATTCATATGTTAGGATGCTGCGAGATGAATGGGATGCTGCATGGAGATGAATCTTGATCTCCTACATCTCCCATCTCAATACAGCATCCCTACTTAAAGGCATCTCGGACTTAGTCGATTTTTCATAAATTCATAGAAATTCATATGTTAGGATGCTGCGAGATGAATGGGATGCTGCATGGAGATGAATCTTGATCTTCTTCATCTCCCATCTTAATACAGCATCCCAACTTAAAGGCATCTCGGACTAAGTTGATTTTTCATAAATTCTAAGAAAAACATATGTTTTAATGCTGGGAGATTAATAAGATGCTGCATGGAGATGAATCTTGATCTTTTACATCTCCCATCTTAATACAGCATCCCTACTTGAAGGCATCTCGGACTTTGTCGATTTTTCATAAATTCTAAGAAAAACATATGCTAGGATGCTGGGAGATGAATGGGATGCTGCATGGAGATGAATCTTGATCTTCTACATCTCCCATCTTAATACAGCATCCCTACTTGAAGGCATCTCGGACTTAGTCTATTTTTCATAAATTCTAAGAACAACATATGTTAGGATGCTGCGAGATGAATGGGATGCTGCATGGAGATGAATCTTGATCTCCTACATCTCCCATCTCAATACCGCATCCCTACTTAAAGGCATCTCGGACTTAGTCGATTTTTCATAAATTCATAGAAATTTATATGTTAGGATGCTGGGAGATGAATGGGATGCTGCATGGAGATGAATCTTGATCTTCTTCATCTCCCATCTTAAAACAGCGTCTATACTTAAAGGCTTCTCGGACTTAGTCGATTTTTCATAAATTCTAAGAAAAACATATGTTTTAATGCTGGGAGATTAATAAGATGCTGCATGGAGATGAATCTTGATCTTCTACATCTCCCATCTTAATACAGCATCCCTACTTGAAGGCATCTCGGACTTAGTCGATTTTTCATAAATTCATAGAAATTCATATGTTAGGATGCTGCGAGATGAATGGGATGCTGCATGGAGATGAATCTTGATCTCCTACATCTCCCATCTCAATACCGCATCCCTACTTAAAGGCATCTCGGACTTAGTCGATTTTTCATAAATTCATAGAAATTTATATGTTAGGATGCTGGGAGATGAATGGGATGCTGCATGGAGATGAATCTTGATCTTCTTCATCTCCCATCTTAAAACAGCGTCTATACTTAAAGGCTTCTCGGACTTAGTCGATTTTTCAAAATTTCTAAGAAATTCATATGTTAGGATGCTGCGAGATGAATGGGATGCTTTATGGAGATGAATCTTGATCTTCTTCATCTCCCATCTCAATACAGCATCCCTACTTAAAGGCATCTCGGACTTAAACGATTTTTCATAAATTCAAAGAAAAACATATGTTAGGATATTGCGAGATGAATGGGATGCTGCATGGAGATGAATCTTGATCTTCTTCATCTCCCATCTTAAAACAGCATTTCTACTTAAAGGATTCTCGGACTTAGTCGATTTTTCATAAATTCTAAGAAAAATATATGTTAGGATGCTGCGAGATGAATTGGATGCTGCAAGGAGATGAATCATGATCTTCTTCATCTCCCATCTTAATACAGCATCCCTACTTAAAGGCATCTCGGACTAAGTCGATTTTTCATAAATTCTAAGAAAAACATATGTTAGGATGCTGGGAGATGAATGGGATGCTGCATGGAGATGAATCTTGATCTCCTTCATCTCCCATCTTAATACAGCATCCCTACTTAAAGGCATCTCGGACTTAGTCGATTTTTCATAAATTCTAAGAAAAACATATGTTAGGATGCTGCGAGATGAATGGGATGCTGCATGGAGATGAATCTTGATCTTTTTCATCTCCCATCTCAATATAGCATCCCTACTTAAAGGCATCTCGGACTTAGTCGATTTTTCATAAATTCTAAGAATAACATATGTTAGGATGCTGCGAGATGAATGAGATGCTGCATGGAGATGAATCTTGATCTTCTTCATCTCCCATCTGAATACAGCATCCTTTCTTAAAGGCATCTCGGACTTAGTCGATTTTTCATAAATTCTAAAAAATTCATATGCTAGGATGCTGCGAGATGAATGGGATGCTGCATGGAGATGAATCTTGATCTTCTTCATCTCCCATCTGAATACTGCATCCTTTCTTAAAGGCATCTCGGACTTAGTCGATTTTTCATAAATTCTAAGAAAAACATATGTTAGGATGCTGCGAGATGAATGAGATGCTGCATGGAGATGAATCTTGATCTTCTTCATCTCCCATCTGAATACAGCATCCCTACTTAAAGGCATCTCGGACTTAGTCGATTTTTCATAAATTCTAAAAAATTCATATGCTAGGATGCTGCGAGATGAATGGGATGCTGCATGGAGATGAATCTTGATCTTCTTCATCTCCCATCTGAATACTGCATCCTTTCTTAAAGGCATCTCGGACTTAGTCGATTTTTCATAAATTCTAAGAAAAACATATGTTAGGATGCTGCGAGATGAATGAGATGCTGCATGGAGATGAATCTTGATCTTCTTCATCTCCCATCTGAATACAGCATCCCTACTTAAAGGCATCTCGGACTTAGTCGATTTTTCATAAATTCTAAGAAAAACTTATATTAGGATGCTGCGTGATGAATGAGATGCTGCATGGAGATGAATCTTGATCTTCTCCATCTCCCATCTTAATACAGCATCCCTACTTAAAGGCATCGCGGACTTAGTCGATTTTTCATAAATTCTAAGAAAAACTTATATTAGGATGCTGCGTGATGAATGAGATGCTGCATGGAGATGAATCTTGATCTTCTTCATCTCCCATCTTAATACAGCATCCCTACTTAAAGGCATCTCGGACTTAGTCGATTTTTCATAAATTCTAAGAAAAACTTATATTAGGATGCTGCGTGATGAATGAGATGCTGCATGGAGATGAATCTTGATCTTCTTCATCTCCCATCTTAATACAGCATTATTTAAAGGCATCTCGGACTTTGTCGATTTTTCATAAATTCTAAGAAATTCATATGTTAGGATGCTGCGAGATGAATGGGATGCTGCATGGAGATGAATCTTGATCTCCTACATCTCCCATCTCAATACAGCATCCCTACTTAAAGGCATCTCTGACTTAGTCGATTTTCCATAAATTCTAAGAAATTTATATGTTAGGATGCTGCGAGATTAATGGGATGCTGCATGGAGATGAATCTTGATCTTCTTCATCTCCCATCTTAATACAGCATCCCTACTTAGAGGCATCTCGGACTTAGTCGATTTTTCCTAAACTCTAAGAAATTCACATGTTAGGATGCTGCGAGATGAATGGGATGCTGCATGGAGATGAATCTTGATCTCCTACATCTCCCATCTCAATACAGCATCCCTACTTAAAGGCATCTCGGATCTAGTCGATTTTTCATAAATTCATAGAAATTCATATGTTAGGATGCTGCGTGATGAATGAGATGCTGCATGGAGATGAATCTTGATCTTCTTCATCTCCCATCTTAATACAGCATCCCTACTTAAAGGCATCTCGGACTTAGTCGATTTTTCATAAATTCTAAGAAAAACTTATATTAGGATGCTGCGTGATGAATGAGATGCTGCATGGAGATGAATCTTGATCTTCTTCATCTCCCATCTTAATACAGCATTATTTAAAGGCATCTCGGACTTTGTCGATTTTTCATAAATTCTAAGAAATTCATATGTTAGGATGCTGCGAGATGAATGGGATGCTGCATGAAGATGAATCTGGATCTCCTACATCTCCCATGTCGATACAGCATCCCTACTTAAAGGCATCTCGGACTTAGTCGATTTTTCATAAATTCTAAGAAAAACATATGTTATGATGCTGCGAGATGAATGGGATGCTGCATGGAGATGAATCTTGATCTTCTTCATCTCCCATCTCAATACAGCATCCCTACTTAAAGGCATCTCGGACTTAGTCGATTTTTCATAAATTCTAAGAAAAACATATGTTAGGATGCTGCGAGATGAATGGGATGCTGCATGGAGATGAATCTTGATCTTCTTCATCTCCCATCCTAATACAGCATCCCTACTTAAAGGCATCTCTGACCTAGTCGATTTTTCATAAATTCTAAGAAAAACATATGTTTGGATGCTGCGAGATGAATGGGATGCTGCATGGAGATGAATCTTGATCTCCTACATCTCCCATCTCAATACAGCATCCCTACTTAAAGGCATCTCGGACTTAGTCGATTTTTCATAAATTCTAAGAAATTCATATGTTAGGATGCTGCGAGATAAATGGGATGCTGCATGGAGATAAATCTTGATCTTCTTCATCTCGCGTCTTTATTCAGCATCCCTACTTAAAGGCATCTCGGACTTAGTCGATTTTTCATAAATTCTAAGAAAATCATATGTTAGGATGCTGGGAGATGAATGGGATGCTGCATGGAGATGAATCTTGATATTCTTCATCTCCCATCTTAATACAGCATTCCTACTTAAAGGCATCTCGGACTTAGTCGATTTTTCATAAATTCTAAGAATTGAATATGTTAGGATGCTGCGAGATGAATGGGATGCTGCATGGAGATGAATCTTGATCTTCTTCATCTCCCATCTTAATACAGCATCCCTGGTTAAAGGCATCTCGTGCTTAGTCGATTTTTCATAAATTCTAAGAAAAACATATGTTAGGATGCTGTGAGATGAATGGGATGCTGCATGGAGATGAATCTTGATCTTCTTCATCTCCCATCTTAATACAGCATCCCTACTTAAAAGCATCTCGGACTTAGTCGATTTTTCATAAATTCTTAGAAAAACATATGTTAGGATGCTGCGAGATGAATGGGATGCTGCATGGAGATGAATCTTGATCTCCTTCATCTCTCATCTCAATACAGCACCCCTACTTAAAGCCATCTCGGACTTAGTCGATTTTTCATAAATTCATAGAAATTCATATGTAAGGATGCTGGGAGATGAATGGGATGCTGCATGGAGATGAATCTTGATCTCCTACATCTCCCATCTTAATACAGCATCCCTACTTAAAGCCATCTCGGACTTAGTCGATTTTTCATAAATTCTAAGAAATTCATATGTTAGGATGCTGCGAGATGAATGGGATGCTGCATGGAGATGAATCTTGATATTCTTCATCTCCCATCTTAATACAGCATTCCTACTTAAAGGCATCTCGGACTTAGTCGATTTTTCATAAATTCTAAGAATTGAATATGTTAGGATGCTGCGAGATGAATGGGATGCTGCATGCAGATGAATATTGATCTCCTACATCTCCCGTCTCAATACAGCATCCCTACTTAAAGGCATCTCGGACTTAGTCGATTTTTCATAAATTCATAGAAATTCATATGTTAGGATGCTGCGAGATGAATGGGATGCTGCATGGAGATGAATCTTGATCTCCTTCATCTCTCATCTCAATACAGCACCCCTACTTAAAGCCATCTCGGACTTAGTCGATTTTTCATAAATTCATAGAAATTCATATGTAAGGATGCTGGGAGATGAATGGGATGCTGCATGGAGATGAATCTTGATCTCCTACATCTCCCATCTTAATACAGCATCCCTACTTAAAGCCATCTCGGACTTAGTCGATTTTTCATAAATTCATATAAATTCATATGTAAGGATGCTGGGAGATGAATGGGATGCTGCATGGAGATGAATCTTGATCTTCTTCATCTCCCATCTTAATACAGCATCCCTACTTAAAGGCATCTCGGACTTAGTCGATTTTTCATAAATTCTAAGAAATTCATATGTTAGGATGCTGGGAGATGAATGAGATGCTGCATGGAGATGAATCTTGATCTCCTACATCTCTCATCTCAATACAGCATTCCTACCTAAAGCCATCTCGGACTTAGTCGATTTTTCATAAATTCATAGAAATTCATATGTTAGGATGCTGCGAGATGAATGGGATGCTGCATGGAGATGAATCTTGATCTACTCCATCTCCCATCTTAATACAGCATCCCTACTTAAATGCATCTCGGACTTAGTCGATTTTTCATAAATTCTAAGAAATTCATATGTTAGGATGCTGGGAGATGTATGGGATGCTGCATGGAGATAAATCTTGATCTCCTACATCTCCCATCTCAATACAGCATCCCTACTTAAAGGCATCTCGGACTTAGTCGATTTTACATAAATTCTAAGAAAAACATATGTTAGGATGCTGCGAGATGAATGGGATGCTGCATGGAGATGAATCTTGATCTCCTCCATCTCCCATCTTAATACAGCATCCCTACTTAAAGGCATCTCGGACTTAGTCGATTTTTCATAAATTCATAGAAATTCATATGTTAGGATGCTGCGAGATGAATGGGATGCTGCATGGAGATGAATCTTGATCTTCTTCATCTCCCATCTTAATATTGCATCCCTACTAAAAGGCATCTCGGACTTAGTCGATTTTTCATAAATTCTAAGAAAAACATATGTTATAATGCTGCGAGATGAATGGGATGCTGCATGGAGATGAATCTTGATCTTCTTCAACTCCCATCTCAATACAGCATCCCTACTTAAAGGCATCTCGGACTTAGTCGATTTTTCATAAATTCTAAGAAATTCATATGTTAGGATGCTGCGAGATGAATGGGATGCTGCATGGAGATGAATCTTGATCTCCTACATCTCCCATCTCAATACAGCATCCCTACTTAAAGGCTCCTCGGACTTAGTCGATTTTTCATAAATTCTAAGAAATTCATATGTTAGGATGCTGCGAGATGTATGGGATGCTGCATGGAGATGAATCTTGATCTTCTTCATCTCCCATCTTAATATAGCATCCCTACTAAAAGGCATCTCGGACTTAGTCGATTTTTCATAAATTCTAAAAAAAACATATGTTATAATGCTGCGAGATGAGTGGGATGCTGCATGGAGATGAATCTTGATCTTCTTCATCTCCCGTCTTTATTCAGCATCCCTACTTAAAGGCATCTCTGACTTAGTCGATTTTTCATAAATTCTAAGAAATTCATATGTTAGGATGCTGCGAGATGAATGGGATGCTGCATGAAGATGAATCTGGATCTCCTACATCTCCCATGTCGATACAGCATCCCTACTTAAAGGCATCTCGGACTTAGTCGATTTTTCATAAATTCTAAGAAAAACATATGTTATGATGCTGCGAGATGAATGGGATGCTGCATGGAGATGAATCTTGATCTTCTTCATCTCCCATCTCAATACAGCATCCCTACTTAAAGGCATCTCGGACTTAGTCGATTTTTCATAAATTCTAAGAAAAACATATGTTAGGATGCTGCGAGATGAATGGGATGCTGCATGGAGATGAATCTTGATCTTCTTCATCTCCCATCTTAATACAGCATCCCTACTTAAAGGCATCTCTGACTTAGTCGATTTTTCATAAATTCTAAGAAAAACATATGTTTGGATGCTGCGAGATGAATGGGATGCTGCATGGAGATGAATCTTGATCTCCTACATCTCCCATCTCAATACAGCATCCCTACTTAAAGGCATCTCGGACTTAGTCGATTTTTCATAAATTCTAAGAAATTCATATGTTAGGATGCTGCGAGATAAATGGGATGCTGCATGGAGATAAATCTTGATCTTCTTCATCTCGCGTCTTTATTCAGCATCCCTACTTAAAGGCATCTCGGACTTAGTCGATTTTTCATAAATTCTAAGAAAATCATATGTTAGGATGCTGGGAGATGAATGGGATGCTGCATGGAGATGAATCTTGATATTCTTCATCTCCCATCTTAATACAGCATTCCTACTTAAAGGCATCTCGGACTTAGTCGATTTTTCATAAATTCTAAGAATTGAATATGTTAGGATGCTGCGAGATGAATGGGATGCTGCATGGAGATGAATCTTGATCTTCTTCATCTCCCATCTTAATACAGCATCCCTGGTTAAAGGCATCTCGTGCTTAGTCGATTTTTCATAAATTCTAAAAAAAACATATGTTAGGATGCTGCGAGATGAATGGGATGCTGCATGGAGATGAATCTTGATCTTCTTCATCTCCCATTCAAATACAGCATCCCTACTTAAAGGCATCTCGGACTTAGTCGATTTTTCATAAATTCTAAGAAAAACTTATGTTAGGATGCAGCGAGATGAATGGGATGCTGCATGGAGATGAATCTTGATCTTCTTCATCTCCCATCTTAATACAGCATCCCTGGTTAAAGGCATCTCGTGCTTAGTCGATTTTTCATAAATTCTAAAAAAAACATATGTTAGGATGCTGCGAGATGAATGGGATGCTGCATGGAGATGAATCTTGATCTTCTTCATCTCCCATTCAAATACAGCATCCCTACTTAAAGGCATCTCGGACTTAGTCGATTTTTCATAAATTCTAAGAAAAACTTATGTTAGGATGCAGCGAGATGAATGGGATGCTGCATGGAGATGAATCTTGATCTTCTTCATCTCCCATCTCAATACAGCATCCCTACTTAAAGGCATCTCGGACTTAGTCGATTTTTCATAAATTCTAAGAAAAACATATGTTTGGATGCTGCGAGATGAATGGGATGCTGCATGGAGATGAATCTTGATCTTCTTCATCTCCCATCTTAATACAGCATCCCTACTTAAAGGCATCTCGGACTTAGTCGATTTTTCATAAATTCTAAGAAAAACATGTGTTAGGATGCTGCGAGATGAATGGGATGCTGCATGGAGATGAATCTTGATCTTCTTCATCTCCCATCTTAATACAGCATCCCTACTTAAAGGCATCTCGGACTTAGTCGATTTTTCATAAATTCTAAGAAAATCATATGTAAGGATGCTGGCTGATGAATGGGATGCTGCATGGAGATGAATCTTGATCTTCTTCATCTCCCATCTTAATACAGCATCCCTACTTAAAGGTATCTCGGACTTAGTCGATTTTTCATAAATTCTAAGAAATTCATATGTTAGGATGCTGGGAGATGAATGGGATGCTGCATGGAGATGAATCTTGATCTTCTCCATCTCCCATCTTAATACAGCATCCCTACTTAAAGGCATCTCGGACTTAGTCGATTTTTAATAAATTCTAAGAAAAACATATGTTAGGATGCTGGGAGATGAATGGGATGCTGCATGGAGATGAATCTTGATCTTCTTCATCTCCCATCTTAATACAGCATCCTTTCTTAAAGGCATCTCGGACATAGTCGATTTTTCATAAATTCTAAGAAAAACATATGTTAGGATGCTGGTAGATGAATGGGATGCTGCATGGAGATGAATCTTGATCTTCTTCATCTCCCATCTTAATACAGCATCCCTACTTAAAGGTATCTCGGACTTAGTCGATTTTTCATAAATTCTAAGAAATTCATATGTTAGGATGCTGGGAGATGAATGGGATGCTGCATGGAGATGAATCTTGATCTTCTCCATCTCCCATCTTAATACAGCATCCCTACTTAAAGGCATCTCGGACTTAGTCGATTTTTAATAAATTCTAAGAAAAACATATGTTAGGATGCTGGGAGATGAATGGGATGCTGCATGGAGATGAATCTTGATCTTCTACATCTCCCATCTTAATACAGCATCCGTACGTAAAGGCATCTCGGACATAGTCGATTTTTCATAAATTCTAAGAAAAACATATGTTAGGATGCTGCGAGATGAAAGGGATGCTGCATGGAGATGAATCTTGATCTTCTCCATCTCCCATCTTAATACAGCATCCCTACTTAAAGGCATCTCGGACTTAGTCGATTTTTAATAAATTCTAAGAAAAACATATGTTATGATGCTGGGAGATGAATGGGATGCTGCATGGAGATGAATCTTGATCTTCTTCATCTCCCATCTTAATACAGCATCCCTACTTAAAGGCATCTCGGACTTAGTCGATTTTTCATAAATTCTAAGAAAAACATATGTTTGGATGCTGCGAGATGAATGAGATGCTGCATGGAGATGAATCTTGATCTTCTTCATCTCCCATCTCAATACAGCATCCCGACTTAAAGGCATCTCGGACTTAGTCGATTTTTCATAAATTCTAAGAAAAACATATGTTTGGATGCTGGGAGATGAATATGATGCTGCATGGAGATGAATCTTGATCTTCTTCATCTCCCATCTCAATACAGCATCCCTGCTTAAAGGCATCTCGGACTTAGTCGATTTTTCATAAATTCTAAGAAATTCATATGTTTGGATGCTGCGAGATGAATGGGATGCTGCATGGAGATGAATCTTGATCTCCTACATCTCCAATCTCAATACAGCATCCCTACTTAAAGGCATCTCGGACTTAGTCGATTTTTCATAAATTCTAAGAAAAACATATGTTAGGATGCTGCGAGATGAATGGGATGCTGCAAGGAGATGAATCTTGATCTTCTTCATCTCCCATCTTAATACAGCATCCCTACTTAAAGGCATCTCGGACTTAGTCCATTTTTCATAAATTCTAAGAAAAACATATGTTTGGATGCTGCGAGATGAATGGGATGCTGCATGGAGATGAATCTTGATCTCCTACATCTCCCATATCAATACAGCATCCCTACTTAAAGCCATCTCGGACTTAGTCGATTTTTCATAAATTCATAGAAATTCATATGTAAGGATGCTGCGAGATGTATGGGATGCTGCATGGAGATGAATCTTGATCTCCTACATCTCCCATCTCAATACAGCATCCCTACTTAAAGCCATCTCGGACTTAGTCGATTTTTCATAAATTCATAGAAATTCATATGTAAGGATGCTGCGAGATGAATGGGATGCTGCATGGAGATGAATCTTGATCTCCTACATCTCCCATCTCAATACAGCATCCCTACTTAAAGGCATCTCGGACTTAGTCGATTTTTCATAAATTCCAAGAAAAACATATGTTAGGATGCTGCGAGATGAATGGGATGCTGCATGGAGATGAATCTTGATCTCCTACATCTCCCATCTCAATACAGCATCCCTACTTAAAGGCATCTCGGACTTAGTCGATTTTTCATAAATTCATAGAAATTCATATGTTAGGATGCTGCGAGATGAATGGGATGCTGCATGGAGATGAATCTTGATCTTCTTCATCTCCCATCTTAATACAGCATCCCTTCTTAAAGCCATCTCGGACTTAGTCGATTTTTCATAAATTCATAGAAATTCATATGTTATCATGCAGCGAGATGAATGGGATGCTGCATGCTGATTAATCTTGATCTCCTACATCTCCCATCTTAATACAGCATCCCTACTTAAAGGCATCTCGGACATAGACGATTTTTCATAAATTCTAAGAAAAACATATGTTAGGATGCTGCGAGATGAATGGGATGCTGCATGGAGATGAATCTTGATCTTCTTCATCTCTCATCTTAATACAGCATCCCTACTCAAAGGCATCTCGGACTAAGTCGATTTTTAATAAATTCTAAGAAAAACTTATGTTAGGATGCTGCGAGATGAATGGGATGCTGCATGGAGATGAATCTTGATCTTCTTCATCTCCCATCTTAATACAGCATCCCTACTTAAAGGCATCTCGGACTTAGCCGATTTTTCATAAATTCTAAGAAAAACATATGTTAGGATGCTGGGAGATGAATGGGATGCTGCATGGAGATGAATCTTGATCTTCTTCATCTCCCATCTTAATACAGCATCCCTACTCAAAGGCATCTCGGACTTAGTCGATTTTTAATAAATTCTAAGAAAAACTTATGTTAGGATGCTGCGAGATGAATGGGATGCTGCATGGAGATGAATCTTGATCTTCTTCATCTCCCATCTTAATACAGCATCCCTACTTAAAGGCATCTCGGACTTAGTCGATTTTTCATAAATTCGAAGAAAAACATATGTTAGGATGCAGCGAGATGAATGGGATGCTGCATGGAGGTTAATCTTGATCTTCTTCATCTCCCATCTCAATACAGCATCTCTACTTAAAGGCATCTCGGACTTAGTCGATTTTTCATAAATTCTAAGAAATTGATATGTTAGGATGCTGGGAGATGAATGGGATGCTGCATGGAGATAAATCTTGATCTCCTACATCTCCCATCTCAATACAGCATCCCTACTTAAAGGCATCTCGGACTTAGTCGATTTTTCATAAATTCTAAGAAAAACATATGTTAGGATGCTGGGAGATGAATGGGATGCTGCATGGAGATGAATCTTGATCTTCTTCATCTCCCATCTTAATACAGCATCCCTACTCAAAGGCATCTCGGACTTAGTCGATTTTTAATAAATTCTAAGAAAAACTTATGTTAGGATGCTGCGAGATGAATGGGATGCTGCATGGAGATGAATCTTGATCTTCTTCATCTCCCATCTTAATACAGCATCCCTACTTAAAGGCATCTCGGACTTAGCCGATTTTTCATAAATTCTAAGAAAAACATATGTTAGGATGCTGGGAGATGAATGGGATGCTGCATGGAGATGAATCTTGATCTTCTTCATCTCCCATCTTAATACAGCATCCCTACTTAAAGGCATCTCGGACTTAGTCGATTTTTTATTAATTCTAAGAAAAACATATGTTAGGATGCTGCAAGATGAATGGGATGCTGCATGGAGATGAATCTTGATCTTCTCCATCTCCCATCTTAATACAGCATCCCTCATTAAAGGCATCTCGGACTTAGTCGATTTTTCATAAATTCTAAGAAAAACATATGTAAGGATGCTGGGAGATGAATGGGATGCTGCATGGAGATGAATCCTGATCTTCTTCATCTCCCATATTAATACAGCATCCCTCCTTAAAGGCATCTCGGACTTAGTCGATTTTTCATGAATTCTAAGAAATACATATGTTAGGATGCTGCGAGATGAATGGGATGCTGCATGGAGATGAATCTTGATCTCCTACATCTCCCATGTTAATACAGCATCCCTACTTAAAGCCATCTCGGACTTAGTCGATTTTTCATAAATTCATAGAAATACATATGTTAGGATGCTGCGAGATGAATGGGATGCTGCATGGAGATGAATCTTGATCTCCTACATCTCCCATGTTAATACAGCATCCCTACTTAAAGCCATCTCGGACTTAGTCGATTTTTCATAAATTCTAAGAAATTCATATGTTAGGATGCTGGGAGATGAATGGGATGCTGCATGGAGATGAATCTTGATCTCCTACATCTCCCATCTCAATACAGCATCCCTACTTAAAGGCATCTCGGACTTAGTCGATTTTTCATAAATTCATAGAAATTCATATGTTAGGATGCTGCGAGATGAATGGGATGCTGCATGGAGATGAATCTTGATCTTCTTCATCTCCCATCTTAATACAGCATCCCTTCTTAAAGCCATCTCGGACTTAGTCGATTTTTCATAAATTCATAGAAATTCATATGTTATCATGCAGCGAGATGAATGGGATGCTGCATGCTGATTAATCTTGATCTCCTACATCTCCCATCTTAATACAGCATCCCTACTTAAAGGCATCTCGGACATAGACGATTTTTCATAAATTCTAAGAAAAACATATGTTAGGATGCTGCGAGATGAATGGGATGCTGCATGGAGATGAATCTTGATCTTCTTCATCTCTCATCTTAATACAGCATCCCTACTCAAAGGCATCTCGGACTAAGTCGATTTTTAATAAATTCTAAGAAAAACTTATGTTAGGATGCTGCGAGATGAATGGGATGCTGCATGGAGATGAATCTTGATCTTCTTCATCTCCCATCTTAATACAGCATCCCTACTTAAAGGCATCTCGGAGTTAGTCGATTTTTCATAAATTCTAAGAAAAACATATGTTAGGATGCTGGGAGATGCATGGGATGCTGCATGGAGATGAATCTTGATCTTCTTCATCTCCCATCTTAATACAGCATCCCTACTTAAAGGCATCTCGGACTTAGTCGATTTTTCATAAATTCTAAGAAATTCATATGTTAGGATGCTGCGAGATGAATGGGATGCTGCATGGAGATGAATCTTGATCTTCTTCATCTCCCATCTTAATACAGCATCCTTACTTAAAGGCATCTCGGACTTAGTCGATTTTTCATAAATTCTAAGAAAAACATATGTTAGGATGCTGCGAGATGAATGGGATGCTGCATGGAGATGAATCTTGATCTTCTCCATCTTCCATCTTAATACAGCATCCCTACTTAAAGGCATCTCGGACTTAGTCGATTTTTCATAAATTCTAAGAAAACAATATGTTAGGATGCTGCGAGATGAATGGAATGCTGCATGGAGATGAATCTTGATCTTCTCCATCTCCCATCTTAATACAGCATCCCTACTTAAAGGCATCTCGGACTTAGTCGATTTTTCATAAAATCTAAGAAAAACATATGTTAGGATGCTGCGAGATGAATGGGATGCTGCATGGAGATGAGTCTTGATCTTCTTCATCTCCCATCTTAATACAGCATCCCTACTTAAAGGCATCTCGGACTTAGTCGATTTTTCATAAATTCTAAGAAAACAATATGTTAGGATGCTGCGAGATGAATGGGATGCTGCATGGAGATGAATCTTGATCTTCTGCATCTCCCATCTTAATACAGCATCCCTTCTTAAAGGCATCTCGGACTTAGTCGAATTTTCATAAATTCTAAGAAAAACATATGTTAGGATGCTGAGAGATTAATGGGATGCTGCATGGAGATGAATCTTGATCTTCTTCATCTCCTATCTTAATACCGCATCCCTACTTAAAGGCATCTCGGACTTAGTCGATTTTTCATAAATTCTAAGAAAAACATATGTTCGGATGCTGCGAGATGAATAAGATGCTGCATGGAGATGAATCTTGATCTTCTTCATCTCCCATCTCAATACAGCATCCCTACTTAAAGGCATCTCGGACTTAGTCGATTTTTCATAAATTCTAAGAAATTCATATGTTAGGATGCAGAGAGATGAATGGGATGCTGCATGGAGATGAATCTTGATCTTCTTCATCTCCCATCTTAATACAGCATCCCTACTTAAAGGCATCTCGGACTTAGTCGATTTTTCATAAATTCTAAGAAAAACATATGTTAGGATGCTGGGAGATGAATGGGATGCTGCATGGAGATGAATCTTGATCTTCTTCATCTCCCATCTTAATACAGCATCCCTACTTAAAGGCATCTCGCACTTAGTCGATTTTTCATAAATTCTAAGAAATTCATATGTTAGGATGCTGCGAGATGAATGGGATGCTGCATGGAGATGAATCTTGATCTTCTTCATCTCCCATCTTAATACAGCATCCTTACTTAAAGGCATCTCGGACTTAGTCGATTTTTCATAAATTCTAAGAAATTCATATGTTAGGATGCAGAGAGATGCATGGGATGCTGCATGGAGATGAATCTTGATCTTCTTCATCTCCCATCTCAATACAGCATCCCTACTTAAAGGCATCTCGGACTTAGTCGATTTTTCATATATTCTAAGAAAAACATATGTTAGGATGCTGGGAGATGAATGGGATGCTGCATGGAGATGAATCTTGATCTTCTTCATCTCCCATCTTAATACAGCATCCCTACTTAAAGGCATCTCGGAGTTAGTCGATTTTTCATAAATTCTAAGAAAAACATATGTTAGGATGCTGGGAGATGCATGGGATGCTGCATGGAGATGAATCTTGATCTTCTTCATCTCCCATCTTAATACAGCATCCCTACTTAAAGGCATCTCGGACTTAGTCGATTTTTCATAAATTCTAAGAAATTCATATGTTAGGATGCTGCGAGATGAATGGGATGCTGCATGGAGATGAATCTTGATCTTCTTCATCTCCCATCTTAATACAGCATCCTTACTTAAAGGCATCTCGGACTTAGTCGATTTTTCATAAATTCTAAGAAATTCATATGTTAGGATGCAGAGAGATGAATGGGATGCTGCATGGAGATGAATCTTGATCTTCTCCATCTTCCATCTTAATACAGCATCCCTACTTAAAGGCATCTCGGACTTAGTCGATTTTTCATAAATTCTAAGAAAACAATATGTTAGGATGCTGCGAGATGAATGGGATGCTGCATGGAGATGAATCTTGATCTTCTTCATCTCCCATCTTAATACAGCATCCCTACTTAAAGGCATCTCGGAGTTAGTCGATTTTCCATAAATTCTAAGAAAAACATATGTTAGGATGCTGCGAGATGAATGAGATGCTGCATGGAGATGAATCTTGATCTTTTTCATCTCCCATCTTAATACAGCATCCCTACTTAAAGGCATCTCGGACTTAGTCGATTTTTCATAAATTCTAAGAAAAACATATGTTAGGATGCTGGGAGATGAATGGGATGCTGCATGGAGAAGAATCCTGATCTTCTTCATCTCCCATCTTAATACAGCATCCCTACTTCAAGGCATCTCGGACTTAGTCGATTTTTCATAAATTCTAAGAAAAACATATGTTAGGATGCTTCGAGACGAATGGGATGCTGCATGGAGATGAATTGGAATGGTGAATTGGAATGGAATTGCGGTGTGTTTTGGAATGGTCTTGAGTGGGACTATCAAGCAAAAATACAAACAGAATATCAGCTTGTCCATGGCCGAAGCTATTAGTGAAACATATAGCAAAATGGGTCCGAAAACGAATGAAATGGGACTTGGACCAAGAATAACGGCAAGTTGGAGAAGAGATAGCAAGTTGGCGTAGAACAATTATATTTAGTGCATGATTTAGATGAAGAAGATCAGGATTCATCTCCATGCAGCATCCCATTCATCTCCCAGCATCCTTACATATGTTTTTCTTAGAATTTATGAAAAATCGACTAAGTCCGAGATGCCTTTAATGAGGGATGCTGTATTAAGATGGGAGATGGAGAAGATCAAGATTCATCTCCATGCAGCATCCCATTCATCTTGCAGCATCCTAACATATGTTTTTCTTAGAATTAATAAAAAATCGACTAAGTCCGAGATGCCTTTAAGTAGGGATGCTGTATTAAGATGGGAGATGAAGAAGATCAAGATTCATCTCCATGCAGCATCCCATTCATCTCCCAGCATCCTAACATATGTTTTTCTTAGAATTTATGAAAAATCGACTAAGTCCGAGATGCCTTTAAGTAGGGATGCTGTATTAAGATGGGAGATGAAGAAGATCAAGATTCATCTCCATGCAGCATCCCATTCATCTCGCAGCATCCTAACATAAGTTTTTCTTAGAATTTATTAAAAATCGACTTAGTCCGAGATGCCTTTGAGTAGGGATGCTGTATTAAGATGAGAGATGAAGAAGATCAAGATTCATCTCCATGCAGCATCCCATTCATCTCGCAGCATCCTAACATATGTTTTTCTTAGAATTTATGAAAAATCGACTAAGTCCGAGATGCCTGTAAGTAGGGATGCTGTATTAAGATTGGAGATGAAGAAGATCAAGATTCATCTCCATGCAGCATCCCATTTATCTCGCAGCATCCTAACATATGTTTTTCTTAGAATTTATGAAAAATCGACTAAGTCCGAGATGCCTTTAAGTAGGGATGCTGTATTAAGATGGGAGATGAAGAAGATCAAGATTCATCTCCATGCAGCATCCCATTCATCTCGCAGCATCCTAACATAAGTTTTTCTTAGAATTTATTAAAAATCGACTAAGTCCGAGATGCCTTTGAGTAGGGATGCTGTATTAAGATGGGAGATGAAGAAGATCAAGATTCATCTCCATGCAGCATCCCATTCATCTCCCAGCATCCTAACATATGTTTTTCTTAGAATTTATGAAAAATCGGCTAAGTCCGAGATGCCTTTAAGTAGGGATGCTGTATTAAGATGGGAGATGAAGAAGATCAAGATTCATCTCCATGCAGCATCCCATTCATCTCGCAGCATCCTAACATAAGTTTTTCTTAGAATTTATTAAAAATCGACTTAGTCCGAGATGCCTTTGAGTAGGGATGCTGTATTAAGATGAGAGATGAAGAAGATCAAGATTCATCTCCATGCAGCATCCCATTCATCTCGCAGCATCCTAACATATGTTTTTCTTAGAATTTATGAAAAATCGTCTATGTCCGAGATGCCTTTAAGTAGGGATGCTGTATTAAGATGGGAGATGTAGGAGATCAAGATTAATCAGCATGCAGCATCCCATTCATCTCGCTGCATGATAACATATGAATTTCTATGAATTTATGAAAAATCGACTAAGTCCGAGATGGCTTTAAGAAGGGATGCTGTATTAAGATGGGAGATGAAGAAGATCAAGATTCATCTCCATGCAGCATCCCATTCATCTCGCAGCATCCTAACATATGAATTTCTATGAATTTATGAAAAATCGACTAAGTCCGAGATGCCTTTAAGTAGGGATGCTGTATTGAGATGGGAGATGTAGGAGATCAAGATTCATCTCCATGCAGCATCCCATTCATCTCCCAGCATCCTAACATATGAATTTCTTAGAATTTATGAAAAATCGACTAAGTCCGAGATGGCTTTAAGTAGGGATGCTGTATTAACATGGGAGATGTAGGAGATCAAGATTCATCTCCATGCAGCATCCCATTCATCTCGCAGCATCCTAACATATGTATTTCTATGAATTTATGAAAAATCGACTAAGTCCGAGATGGCTTTAAGTAGGGATGCTGTATTAACATGGGAGATGTAGGAGATCAAGATTCATCTCCATGCAGCATCCCATTCATCTCGCAGCATCCTAACATATGTATTTCTTAGAATTCATGAAAAATCGACTAAGTCCGAGATGCCTTTAAGGAGGGATGCTGTATTAATATGGGAGATGAAGAAGATCAGGATTCATCTCCATGCAGCATCCCATTCATCTCCCAGCATCCTTACATATGTTTTTCTTAGAATTTATGAAAAATCGACTAAGTCCGAGATGCCTTTAATGAGG
>NW_026525212.1:5000-27500 GCF_943734705.1 Anopheles coustani
CCGAAGCAGCGTGGACCAGGGGAGGAACACACTTTTCATGGAAACGTAAGGCATCCATGACTGCCATAACGTAAGCCGCCGCTGTGCGCGTATACCCGTTCCCCGTAGGGAGGAGCAAGCCGCCGCTTAGAGACGAAACATAAAGTGTCCTCATTCCACATAGGGCAAGCTGGATGAATCCATTTTACCCAGGACGGCCGAAGCGGCGTGGACCAGGGGAGAACTGAACTTTATGCTTCACACCACAGTAAGTCTTCGTGTCCTCTTCCACATAGGGCAAGCTAGAACTAACTATCTTACCCAGGACTGCCGAAGCAGCGTGGACCAGGGGAGGAACACACTTTTCATGGAAACGTAAGGCATCCATGACTGCCATAACGTAAGCCGCCGCTGTGCGCGTATACCCGTTCCCCGTAGGGAGGAGCAAGCCGCCGCTTAGAGACGAAACATAAAGTGTCCTCATTCCACATAGGGCAAGCTGGATGAATCCATTTTACCCAGGACGGCCGAAGCGGCGTGGACCAGGGGAGAACTGAACTTTATGCTTCACACCACAGTAAGTCTTCGTGTCCTCTTCCACATAGGGCAAGCTAGAACTAACTATCTTACCCAGGACTGCCGAAGCAGCGTGGACCAGGGGAGGAACACACTTTTCATAGAAACGTAAGGCATCCATGACTGCCATAGTGCGTAAGCCGCCGCTGTGCGCGTAAACCCGTTCCCCGTAGGGAGGAGTCAAGCCGCCGCTTAGAGACGAAGTATTAAGTGTCCTCTTCCACATAGGGCAAGCTAGAATGAACTATCTTACCCAGGACCGCCGAAGCAGCGTGGACCAGGGGAGAACTGAACTTTATACTTCACACCACAGTATTGAGTAATGTGCCCTCTTCCACATAGGGCAAGCTGGAATGTTCCATTTTACCCAGGACGGCCGAAGCGGCGTGGACCAGTGGAGGACTACACAATCATGAGGTTTGATATCGACTTGTGTGTTTCAATAGGGTACCGATGGTATGTTTTGAACCGATTTGATTTAGCCATTCTGAAGTCATCACTTGGTTGAAGCGCTGAACTAGGGAGGGGCATCGTTTACATATATATTGGTTTTTGCATGCTCTACTAGGTTAATGTCATGAGGTTGGCTATCGAGCATGCCCAAGTGATGACTTGATTGTGTGCTTGCTTGAATTCTTCACATTTCATACCATCGGTTAGTTGTCGAATCATTCCTCGATCATAACCTTCGTTCTTGGTTCATGTATGCTCTCTTCCACATAGGGCAAGCTAGAATTAACTATCTTACCCAGGACCGCCGAAGCAGCGTGGACCAGGGGAGAACTATACTTTGTCTTGTATGCCCTCTTCCACATAGGGCAAGCTAGAATGAACTATCTTACCCAGGACCGCCGGAGCAGCGTGGACCAGTGGAGGACTATACTTTGTTCATTACACCACAGTATTAAGTATGGTGTCCTCTTCCACATAGGGCAAGCTAGAATTAACTATCTTACCCAGGACCGCCGAAGCAGTGTGGACCAGGGGAGGACTATACTTTATACTTCACACACTAGCCATATTGAAGTCATCACTTGGTTGAAGCACTGAACTAGGGCGAGTCTATCGTTTACTTTGCATTGGGATAATACGCTGCATGCTCTCTTAGGTTAATGTCATGTGGTTGGCTATAGAGCATGCCCAAGTGATGACTTTGTTTCAAGCTCAACAGGTAGGGTATTGAGTCCTCTTCCACATAGGGCAAGCTAGAATTAACTATCTTACCCAGGACCGCCGGAGCAGCGTGGACCAGGCGAGGACTATACTTTATACTTCACACCACAGTATTGAGTACGACTTGCATAAAGCCCCTAATGAGAACCACGAGGGCTCTCTCAATGTAGAACCACAAGGGCTCTAGTACCGATTCTCTCGGTACGGCTTGGTCCGTGTTCCTTTATGCTTGTACTCGCGGAAAGTCTCAACCCGGAGGTCTTGACTTTGATTGTCATAGTTGCACTACGACGGGGCATTCGACCATTGCTGATCGAACACCCCTGATTCACCATCTTTCGGATAGGAGGTGCGCCCACCTCCGACGCGGAAGTCTCAACCCGGAGGTTCGGACTTAGAGTTTTTCCCATTTAAAAGTTTTTCTCTTAGCCATACTGAAGTCATCACTTGGTGAACGATTGAACTAGGGCGGGTTAATCGTTTATAGGTATCATGTGGTTTGCATGCTCTCTTAGGTTAAGGTCATGTGGTTGGCTATCGAGCATGCCCAAGTGATGACTTTGTTTCACGCTTGCTTGATTTCTTCATGATTCCCTGTTATATAGTGTATTCATTCGAGAACAGGGAATCTTTGGTTTTGCTCAACAGGTATTGGATGTCAACTTGGTATCTAGATCGCATTAAGTCTCAACCCTTAGGTTCGGACTTGTATAGTGACATCTTGTTACGGTCTTGAGTCTCAACCCGCAGGTTCGGACTACTTAGTGTTTGATCGAATATAATATGGCAACTTGTGCCTAAGTCTCAACCCGCAGGTTCGGACTTCTGTTTATTTGGCCAATGTATGTATAAGGCAACTTGTGCCTAAGTCTCAACCCGCAAGTTCGGACTTGTGTATTTGTTCGAAGTCATGTATAAGGCAACGTGTGCCTAAGTCTCAACCCGCAGGTTCGGACTTGTTAGTGTTTCGTCAACTTTCATATGGCAACTTGTGCCTAAGTCTCAACCCGCAGGTTCGGACTTGTGTATTTGTTCGAAGTCATGTATAAGGCAACTTGTGCCTAAGTCTCAACCCGCAGGTTCGGACTTGTGTATTTGTTCGAAGTCATGTATAAGGCAACTTGTGCCGAAGTCTCAACCCGCAGGTTCGGACTTCTATAGTGTTTCGTCAATTATCATATGGCAACTTGTGCCGAAGTCTCAACCCGCAGGTTCGGACTTCTATAGTGTTTCGTCAATTATCAAATGGCAACTTGTGCCGAAGTCTCAACCCGCAGGTTCGGACTTCTGGAAGGATCACTTGGCCACTAATGATCCTTCCGCAGGTTCACCTACGGAAACCTTGTTACGACTTTTACTTCCTCTAAATCATCAAGTTCGGTCAACTTCGATAAAGCAGACGCGGTTCACGAGGATCCAGCGAACGATCATCTCCAAAGACCTCACTAAATAATCCATCGGTAGTAGCGACGGGCGGTGTGTACAAAGGGCAGGGACGTATTCAACGCTGGCTGATGACCAGCACTTACTAGAAGTTCCGAGTTCATATGGACCATTGCAATCCATAATCCCTACTAAGTGAGTATTTGAGTGATTTCCCGTTCCTCTCGGAATAGGAGACACGCTGCTACCCACATTGTAGCACGCGTGTAGCCCAGAACATCTAAGGGCATCACGGACCTGTTATCGCTCGATCTCATTTTGCTAAACACAAATTGTCCTGCTAAGCAGCGTACCGTAAGTGCACTTGCGCACACGAACAGCGAAGGTGTCAGGTCATACTCCACCGAAAGGTCCTAACCCGTTCCAATCGGCATCGACGCATTAACGCTGACTGCGTTCTAGTTAGCATATGTGAGTCACGTTCGTTATCGGAATTAACCAGACAAATCAATCCACGAACTAAGAACGGCCATGCACCACTACCCTTAAATTTGAGAAAGAGCTATTAATCTGTCTCACCTCCATAAGTTCGGACCTGGTAAGTTTTCCCGTGTTGAGTCAAATTGAACCGCAAGCTCCATTTCATTGTGGTGCCCTTCCGTCAATTCCTTTAAGTTTCAACTTTGCAACCATACTTCCCCCGGAACCTGACTTTGGTTTCCCGGAAGCTACTGAGAGCACCTGGTTGTAGCGTCTCCCAATTGCTAGTTGGCATCGTTTACGGTTAGAACTAGGGCGGTATCTAATCGCCTTCGATCCTCTAACTTTCGTTCTTGATTAAAGAAAGCATCCTTGACAAATGCCTTCGCTTTAGTTAGTCTTACGACGGTCTACGAATTTCACCTCTCGCGCCGTAATACTAGTGTCCCCAACTACTTCTGTTAATCATTACCTCCGGTCTGAGTACAAACCAATGAAAGATTAGACCAAGGTCGTATTCCATTATTCCATGCAAGATTATTCTAGGGCGTTTGGGCACCCTGCTTTAAGCACTCTAATTTGTTCAAGGTAAACGTGAGCGGTCGAGCTCTATGTTACACTTGCACCCGTTGAAGGGCACACCATGACACAGACTTGGTGCCCTACCACACCATTGAGTCGCAACCAGATTCCGACTTGGCCCACCGACCACGGGTTGACCGGGTCGGCGGAGCCGGACTGTGTTGGACAAGTATCAACTTCGAACGTTTTAACCGCAACAATTTTAATATACGCTAGTGGAGCTGGAATTACCGCGGCTGCTGGCACCAGACTTGCCCTCCACTTGATCCTCGTAGAAGGATTTATGCTCTACTCATTCCAATTATGAAACATCATTAAAGAGTTTCATATTGTTATTTCTCGTCACTACCTCCCCGTCCCGGGATTGGGTAATTTACGCGCCTGCTGCCTTCCTTGGATGTGGTAGCCATTTCTCAGGCTCCCTCTCCGGAATCGAACCCTGATTCCCCGTTACCCGTTGCAACCATGGTAGTCCTCTATACTACCATCCATAGTTGATAGGGCAGATATTTGCGAGATCTGTCGTCGGTGCGAGACCATACGATCAGCATCATTATCCAGACTTCAACTCAATGACACGGAGAACCCGCGATTGGTTTGACTAATAAGTGCACCAGTTCCCGCGAGGGTCCTGGCATGTTGCATGTATTAGCTCTAGATTTTCCACAGTTATCCAAGTAACTAGGTTGATGATCTCGTAAATTATAGCTGTTATACTGAGCCTTATGCGGTTTCACATTAAATCTGTTTGTACTTAGACATGCATGGCTTAACCTTTGAGACGAGCGTATATTACTGGTAGGATCAACCAGAATTCCGACTTTGCGTTCGAATGTTCATTGTCCCATTGCACCCGGAGGAGCAAACACCACGTTCTATATGTTGTCAAGTCCGGTAGCACACGGGAGGCGAGCCCCCGTGCGAACCTCATTGCCCTCGTATCACACACACCCGATGCACCGGACAGGCACTTGAGCGGCATTCGACTCCGCTAAGCGCACGTGCGCCCGATTGTGCATGCGCTGACGGGGCCTTCATACCCCTACCACAGCGACCTTATGCCAAACTTCCATGAATACTTAGGTGAGCTGACAAGGGCCTTCATTTCCCTACCATCAACTAAAGGACACGCTAGGCGCGTCCGATCATTGCAACTGCGGGGCTTTCATACCCCAATCACCACAGTACGCAATTCACCAGAGTTTAATCACAACCCCCCCGGACATGGCACACTATTAACTTGCAACAAAACTTAGTGTGTGCCGGGCACATCGGTTCCACAAAATCATTCCCGATGTACCCCAATTGGGGTTGTGAACGCATCCATGGTCCTCTGACACACCCAACCAAGCGTGGATACTACATACCTCAAACACCCAGTACACTAACAGACAAATCAATATATGGTTGCTTTCCCCCAGACATTTGCCAATCACTTGGCACCCGGACGGGAACTCGCTCCTGATTGCGCCATTGCCACCCATTTGCCAAGAGCGAGTTCTGTATGTAGATTTCATTTGGAAAGACAACCGTGTACTGGATATTCTATCCGACGATTACAGATGACGAGTACGAGACTCGACTACACTCACGGATAATACATTTTGGGTCGAGATTGCTTTCGGGGTTTTCGATTGGTCTTGCGCTTTAAACGTATAACTTTGACTTGTGGTAACCTCGGTATGTTAGTCGATCACGTGGTTGTGAACTGGGTAAGGGTGGGCAATCTGTTCACTTGCACTCTGGGTAGGAATATGGTGAGCGCTATAGGTTAAAGATCATGGTATGGTTCCATCGTGATGACTTTCGCTAGATAGTAGTATGTTTGGATAGTTATAACGTTTTTGGCCATTTGTTCATAGTGTTCGGTCCATTGAGGAATTCGATTGGTCTTTGCTTCACACACGTGGTCGATCACTTGGATGTGAACTAGGGTGAGATTAAGGTGTTCACTAGTGCTCTTCGGTTTTGGATCAGTAATGAGCACTTGATTGGTTTCGCATAATATGTATCCATAGTGATGACTCTTTCCAGCTTAAGATTTCGTTACCAGTTTCGAATCCTCCCCACGTTCGCTTTTACTTGGTTAGGTTTTCGAGTGTAGATTTGAAAGCAATCTCATGTATGTATCCCATCTGATATAAGCCACTGACAGTTCATGTCACCTCGTTCAACTCTCGCTGGGTCACAGAAGTATGTTACTGCGCCCATTATCCCTACTCGGATAGGTTCGGTTCGTTCGTTTTATACTACGGTGAGTAAACTCAATTTGTGCATCGCATAGCCATGGAAAGCAAGCTTTCGCGGGCCTCTTCGACTGTTTTGATACGAGCTGTGCCCGTGATGCTTGTCATCCCAGGATACTAGACCCCTTTGGACGACCGCATGACCATCAGAAAGTAAATTCCACGTTCGATTTGGGGTGTGAACCCCGAACATAAAGTCTTTGTGTAGAACCACGAGGGCTCTATAGTACCGATTCTCTCGGTACGCTTGGTCCGTGTTCCTTTATGTTCGTACTCTTGTGTGTATAATATTCATGTTCGATTTGGGATATTTGCTACTGTCACCGTTTGAGTACCATGGGGCTTGAACCCCTAACATAAAGTCTTTGTGTAGAACCACGCGGGCTCTGTAGTACCAATTCTCTCGGTACGCTTGGTCCGTGTTCCTTTATGTTTGTACTCTTGTGTGTATAATATTCATGTTCGGTTTGGGATATTTGCTACTTTCACCAGGGTCCCGTTCTTCATACAAGTCTGCCTTGCTAATGTGGTAACTTTATAGTGTAGTTCTGACATCCCAATTTTGGGACTTAGCCGATTTTTCATGTATTTCCATATGACCCGTAGGGTCCCTTTCTTCATACAAGCTTGCCTAGGGCGATCGGTCAAAACTTGTCTTACTATTCGATTGGTCTTCGCACTTTCACCCTAGGCAGTTCGCCTAGGTCTGTCTTCTTGAGGAGGCCGAAACCCGAAATAAGGAGGTCCAGCCGACCCTGAAAACCTCCCCTGTCTTAACTACACTAACCCGATTTTTCAGGGTCCTCAGCGCCATACAACTTTGCCTAGGTCACTTGTACTCTTGACTTAGGCCATCTGACTTGGTCCGTGTTTCTTCCTAGGGTTCACCTAGGTACTTTGCCTTGCTTCATGTGGTAACTTTTTAGTGTAGTTCAGACATCCCAATTTTGGGACTTAGCCGATTTTTCATGTATTTCCATATGACCCATAGGGTCCCTTTCTTCATACAAGCTTGCCTAGGGCGATCGGTCAAAACTTGTCTTACTATTCGATTGGTCTTCGCAGTTTCACCCTAGGCAATTCGCCTAGGTCTGTCTTCTTGAGGAGGCCAAAACCCGAAATAAGGAGGTCTGGCCGACCCTGAAACCTCCCCTGTCTTAACTACACTAACCCGATTTTTCAGGGTCCTCAGCGCCATACAACTTTGCCTAGGTCACTTATACTCTTGACTTAGGCCATCTGACTTGGTCCGTGTTTCTTCCTAGGGTTCACCTAGGTACTTTGCCTTGCTTGATGTGGTAACTTTTTAGTGTAGTTCTGACATCCCAATTTTGGGACTTAGCCGATTTTTCATGAATTTCCATATGACCCATAGGGTCCCTTTCTTCATACAAGCTTGCCTAGGGCGATCGGTCAAAACTTGTCTTACTATTCGATTGGTCTTCGCAGTTTCACCCTAGGCAATTCGCCTAGGTCTGTCTTCTTGAGGAGGCCAAAACCCGAAATAAGGAGGTCTGGCCGACCCTGAAACCTCCCCTGTCTTAACTACACTAACCCGATTTTTCAGGGTCCTCAGCGCCATACAACTTTGCCTAGGTCACTTATACTCTTGACTTAGGCCATCTGACTTGGTCCGTGTTTCTTCCTAGGGTTCACCTAGGTACTTTGCCTTGCTTGATGTGGTAACTTTTTAGTGTAGTTCTGACATCCCAATTTTGGGACTTAGCCGATTTTTCATGAATTTCCATATGACCCATAGGGTCCCTTTCTTCATACAAGCTTGCCTAGGGCGATCGGTCAAAACTTGTCTTACTATTCGATTGGTCTTCGCAGTTTCACCCTAGGCAATTCGCCTAGGTCTGTCTTCTTGAGGAGGCCAAAACCCGAAATAAGGAGGTCTGGCCGACCCTGAAACCTCCCCTGTCTTAACTACACTAACCCGATTTTTCAGGGTCCTCAGCGCCATACAACTTTGCCTAGGTCACTTGCACTCTTGACTTAGGCCATCTGACTTGGTCCGTGTTTCTTCCTAGGGTTCACCTAGGTACTTTGCCTTGCTTGATGTGGTAACTTTTTAGTGTAGTTCTGACATCCCAATTTTGGGACTTAGCCGATTTTTCATGAATTTCCATATGACCCTAAGGGTCCCTTTCTTCATACAAGCTTGCCTAGGGCGATCGGTCAAAACTTGTCTTACTATTCGATTGGTCTTCGCAGTTTCACCCTAGGCAATTCGCCTAGGTCTGTCTTCTTGAGGAGGCCAAAACCCGAAATAAGGAGGTCCAGCCGACCCTGAAACCTCCCCTGTCTTAACTACACTAACCCGATTTTTCAGGGTCCTCAGCGCCATACAACTTTGCCTAGGTCACTTATACTCTTGACTTAGGCCATCTGACTTGGTCCGTGTTTCTTCCTAGGGTTCACCTAGGTACTTTGCCTTGCTTGATGTGGTAACTTTATAGTGTAGTTCTGACATCCCAATTTTGGGACTTAGCCGATTTTTCATGAATTTCCATATGACCCTAAGGGTCCCTTTCTTCATACAAGCTTGCCTAGGGCGATCGGTCAAAACTTGTCTTACTATTCGATTGGTCTTCGCACTTTCACCCTAGGCAGTTTGCCTAGGTGTAGCTTCTTGAGGAGGTCAAAACCCAAAATAAGGAGGTTCAGCCGACCCAAAAACCTCCCCTGTCTGAACTACACTAACCCGATTTTTCAGGGTCCTCAGCGCCATACAACTTTGCCTAGGTCACATGTACTCTTGACTTAGGCCATCTGACTTGGTCCGTGTTTCTTCTTAGGGTTCACCTAGGTACTTTGCCTTGCTTGATGTGGTAACTTTTTAGTGTAGTTCAGACATCCCAATTTTGGGACTTAGCCGATTTTTCATGGATTTTCCATATGACCCATAGGGTCCCTTTCTTCATACAAGCTTGCCTAGGGCGATCGGTCAAAACTTGTCTTACTATTCGATTGGTCTTCGCACTTTCACCCTAGGCAGTTTGCCTAGGTGTAGCTTCTTGAGGAGGTCAAAACCCAAAATAAGGAGGTTCAGCCGACCCAAAAACCTCCCCTGTCTGAACTACACTAACCCGATTTTTCAGGGTCCTCAGCGCCATACAACTTTGCCTAGGTCACATGTACTCTTGACTTAGGCCATCTGACTTGGTCCGTGTTTCTTCTTAGGGTTCACCTAGGTACTTTGCCTTGCTTGATGTGGTAACTTTTTAGTGTAGTTCAGACATCCCAATTTTGGGACTTAGCCGATTTTTCATGTATTTCCATATGACCCATAGGGTCCCTTTCTTCATACAAGCTTGCCTAGGGCGATCGGTCAAGACTTGTCTTACTATTCGATTGGTCTTCGCACTTTCACCCTAGGCAGTTTGCCTAGGTGTAGCTTCTTGAGGAGGTCAAAACCCAAAATAAGGAGGTTCAGCCGACCCAAAAACCTCCCCTGTCTAAACTACACTAACCAGATTTTTCAGGGTCCTCACCGTCATACAACTTTGCCTAGGTCACTTGCACTCTTGACTTAGGCCATCTGACTTGGTCCGTGTTTCTTCCTAGGGTTCACCTAGGTACTTTGCCTTGCTTGATGTGGTAACTTTTTAGTGTAGTTCAGACATCCCAATTTTGGGACTTAGCCGATTTTTCATGTATTTCCATATGACCCTTAGGGTCCCTTTCTTCATACAAGCTTGCCTAGGGCGATCGGTCAAAACTTGTCTTACTATTCGATTGGTCTTCGCACTTTCACCCTAGGCAGTTTGCCTAGGTGTAGCTTCTTGATGAGGCCAAAACCCAAAATAAGGGGGTTCGGCCGACCTAAAAACCTACCCTGTCTAAACTACACTAACCAGATTTTTCAGGGTCCTCAGCGCCATACAACTTTGCCTAGGTCACTTGTTCTCTTGACTTAGGCCATCTGACTTGGTCCGTGTTTCTTCCTAGGGTTCACCTAGGTACTTTGCCTTGCTTGGTGTGGTAACTTTTTAGTGTAGTTCTGACATCCTCATTTTGGGACTTAGCCGATTTTTCGTAAAATGCCATATGACCCATATGGGTCCTTTCCTTCATATAAGTTTGCCTTGCTTGGTGTGGTAACATTTGAGTGTAGTTCTGACATCATCATTTTCGGACTTAGCCGATTTTTCGTAAAATACCATATGACCCATATGGGTCCTTTCCTTCATATAAGTTTGCCTTGCTTGGTGTGGTAACATTTGAGTGTAGTTCTGACATCCCCATTTTGGGACTTAGCCGATTTTTCGTAAAATACCATATGACCCATCAGGGTCCTTTGCTTCATATAAGTTTGCCTTGCTTGGTGTGGTAACATTTGAGTGTAGTTCTGACATCCCCATTTTGGGACTTAGCCGATTTTTCGTAAAATACCATATGACCCATCAGGGTCCTTTGCTTCATATAAGTTTGCCTTGCTTGGTGTGGTAACATTTGAGTGTAGTTCTGACATCCTCATTTTGGGACTTAGCCGATTTTTCGTAAAATACCATATGACCCATCAGGGTCCTTTGCTTCATATAAGTTTGCCTAGCTTGGTGTGGTAACATATGAGTGTAGTTCTGACATCCCCATTTTGGGACTTAGCCGATTTTTCGTAAAATACCATATGACCCATCAGGGTCCTTTGCTTCATATAAGTTTGCCTTGCTTGGTGTGGTAACATATGAGTGTAGTTCTGACATCCCCATTTTGGGACTTAGCCGATTTTTCGTAAAATACCATATGACCCATCAGGGTCCTTGCCTTCATATAAGTTTGCCTTGCTTGATGTGGTAACATTTGAGTGTAGTTCAGACATCCCCATTTTGGGACTTAGCCGATTTTTCGATCAATACCATATGACCCATCAGGGTCCTTTGCTTCATATAAGTTTGCCTTGCTTGGTGTGGTAACTTGTTAGTGTAGTTCTGACATCCCCATTTTGGGACTTAGCCGATTTTTCGTAAAATACCATATGACCCATCAGGGTCCTTTGCTTCATATAAGTTTGCCTTGCTTGGTGTGGTAACATATGAGTGTAGTTCTGACATCCCCATTTTGGGACTTAGCCGATTTTTCGTAAAATACCATATGACCCATCAGGGTCCTTTTCTTCATATAAGTTTGCCTTGCTTGGTGTGGTAACATTTGAGTGTAGTTCTGACATCCCCATTTTGGGACTTAGCCGATTTTTCGATCAATACCATATGACCCATCAGGGTCCTTTGCTTCATATAAGTTTGCCTTGCTTGGTGTGGTAACATTTGAGTGTAGTTCTGACATCATCATTTTGGGACTTAGCCGATTTTTCGTCAAATACCATATGACCCATATGGGTCCTTTCCTTCATATAAGTTTGCCTTGCTTGGTGTGGTAACATTTGAGTGTAGTTCTGACATCCCCATTTTGGGACTTAGCCGATTTTTCGATCCATCCTATATGACCCATCAGGGTCCTTTTTCTTCATATAAGTTTCCCAAGACTTAGTGCTTTTTACCTTTGGACACCAATATCACCCTTACGGGTTTCTTTGATCTTCTCACTTTGTATTGACCAAATGTAGGTCTTGCCATGCCAAACATATAATTGTTCTACACCAAGTCTCTATCTCGTACCGCCAGCTCGGTACATTCGATCAACCTGCCCTTAAGGCACCCGGGACTTAGCCATTTTTTCACATTTTTCATGATTTTGAGGCAACTTTTCTCGACTTTGTCACCTTATATCACCAAGATCCTTTCCCTTTAGCGCTTCACTCTGTTCGTATGATATTTAGCGCTGACTATCACCTTTCTATCGCTGACCTCAACTTCTTATTCGGTGCCATAGAGCCAGAGATATTTGGTGTATGCTGTTATAAGGGAAGTTTGTCACTTTTTCAAAGGCCCACTTTGGGACGCCCATATCTCACCTTCACGTATCTTCGATCTTCTTGTCGTCTATGGACGAAACTTAGGTCTTGTATTGGCCAACTTATAAATGTTCTACGGCCAAGCCGTATCTCTTACCGCCAGCCCGGTATTCATGGACTTAGTCGGATTTTCGCCTCTCGTGGTAACAATTTCTGACTTTGACTCACAATAACACCCGAACGGTCACATGCTAGCGCTTTGCTTGGTAGGAATTATAGTTAGCGCTACCTTTTCTCTTTCCATCGATACCTTGTTCGTTCCATTCCATGCCATACAGCCGAAGTTATGATGTTTCCCGTTTTCCATATCATGTGGAGCTTATGCTCTGGGAAAACCATCTAACACCTGTACCACCCTTTTGGGTACCACCGATCTCGTCACTATGTTCGGGCCAAATATAGGTTATAACATGCCCAACATATAATTGTTCTACACCAAGTCTCTATCTCTTACCGCCTGCTCGGTATTTTACTCGTAAGTCCAAATTTCACAACTTGTACTTTTTGGCCCAATGTACTCGAGTTTCAATTTTGGTAACATTTTTCGACTTTGACACTTAATAACTTCCAAATCATGCTAGTTAGCGCTTTGCTTTCTTCTAGTCGTATCTAGCGCTGGGTGTTACCTTTCCAAAACATATCCTAGCTTAACAATCCATGCCATACAGCCGGAGCTATACGGTGCACAAGTCAAATCCATTTTAGCCATGTTTCATTTTTGCCAATTTTTGACCACTCGTATCACCCTTCCAGAGTGGTCCGATCTTCTCGCTGTCTATGGACGACTTTTAGGTCTCGTAGAGGCAAACTTATAAGTATTCTACGTCAACCCGCTATCTCTTACCGCCTGCTCGGTATTCTTGGTCTTGTGTGATTTTTGGAAATTTTGGTATTATTTTTCCACTTTGTCGCTTAATAACTCAGTTTTGCTCAACACTTAGCGCTTCGGTTGTTTGGGATTATAGTTAGCGCTCGGTTCGACCTTTCCAACACTGATCTTAGCTTGTCGATCCGTTCCATACAGCCTGAGTTATTCGCGATACCGTGTTTCAACCCATTTCTCAAGTCTCGTTTTGGTCCAACTTTGAACCAGCCATATCACCCTGATGGGTACCTCCGATCTTCTCGCTCTATATTGGCCAAAGTTAGGTCTTGTGGTAACGTACTTATGATTGTTCTACGCCGTGTTCGTAGCTCTTATCGTTCGCCCGCTATTTTCGATCATAAGGTGAATTTTCGCCTCTAAACCACCATTTTTCACCTTTGCCCTCTAATATGACCGACTTGCTCAACACCTAGCGCTTCGCTTGGTAGGACACATAGCTAGCGCTCGTCAAGACCTTTCCAACGCATATCCAAGCTTTCCGATCCGAGCCATACAGCCTGAGCTATAGGCGATACCGTTTTTCCCATTTTCTTGGTCACATGCACTTTAGGGTACCCCTTTTTGCCTTTGACCCTTAATACCTCCTCCGGGTCACTAGTAGGCGCTCAGCTTGGTAGGAAACATAGCTAGAGCAGGCCTTCACCTTTCCAAAACTGCCTCAAGTGTACCGATCCGACATCTAGAACCAAAGTTATGGTCATTCCTATCATGCTCTACTTTCATGGTCAACCTCCACCAAGCACACCTAGGTTGGACCAACTTTCACCAACTCATCTCGAACCCCAAATTTGCTTCGACCTACTAGGTTTCCCTAGTAAAGTGGTCAAAACATCCATTACAACACGACTGGTCTTTCTGGTGGTCGACCTAGGCGACTTTGTTCGACGACCACCACCCCATGGAACTAAAAGACGTCCCTTGATACGGACCACCGATACATTTTCCGGCCTGTCTAAACTACACTCATCGAAATTTTTTTGGGTCCCCACCGTCATACAAGTTTGCCTAGGTCAAGTTTTTCTTCCGGATCGGCCGCGGACCTCACTTTTCATTATCTAGGGAGGCCATAGGGCCCCAAAAGGGGTTTTTTAAAATTTTCGACACTTTCGACTTTGGTCGGATTTTTTCCGATTTTGGTCCGACCTAGGGACTTGGTGGTCCAAGGAGCCTCGGGACCAAACTTTTTTCTCAGGGGTCCCTACCTCCATACAACTTTGCCTAGGTAAATTTTTTGTTCCAAATCGACCGCGGATTTCACTTTTCAATATCTGGGGCTCGTGTAGAGTCCGAATATGAGGTTTTCTCATTTTTCGACATTTTCGACTTTTTTCGACTTTTTTCGGGTTTTTCGACCTAGGGGTCCGCCGAACAAATTTTGGGTCAAAAATTTTTATTGAACTAGTCGAAAGTACGCAAAAAGATAAGACTTTTTGCCGAAGACACCATGCCCCGGAACCGACTCCTTCCCCTTCAAAATTGGGGACAAACGTGATTTTTGAAACTTTTCCTTAGGGAGCCCAAGACTTAGAAAATTTTCAAATTCTCGATTTTTCGATTGCGAGCTAGCGCTTTGCGGTCTTCGGCAATGTTGTAGATCTCGACGAGATAAGACTTTTTGGTCAAGAGACATTTTGCCCTCCGACCCCTCCTTCCCCCCGCAAATCGCCCCCGAAAGTGCAATTTTTGCATTTTCACCTCTTTGCACGCACTGTTCGGCCCAAATGACCCCTTTCTATGGGTCTGAGCGCTTTGCGGTCTTCGGCAAACTTTTAGAGCGTACCAAGCCCTAATTATAATTGTTCTACACCACCTTCGTACCTCTTCATCCCTGGCCGCTATTCGCGTACCAAGGTAATTTTTGTTCATTTTGTCAACATTTTTCATCTTTGACTGTTTATATCGGCCTTGCCATGAACCGATAGCGCTTCGCTGTGTTCTAACGTAAGTTAGTACTACTCAATACCTTTCCAAATCATGTCTTAGATTGTCATTTGCTTGCTTACAGCCGGAGCTATGAGTGATACCGTAAAAAGTACCGAAACTTGGAAAAATCCTTGGATCGACCATATCCCCCCTTTGGGGGCCAGATATCGAAAAAAGTTCTGATTCAAAAAGTTGCGCCTTAACGTGTTCTAGTTATGCCTAGAACATTTCACTTCGCTAGCTGGCCTGCAACTTAGCCGTAATTGGGATTTTAGGGTGTTCATGGAGGGCCCATTTCCTGCGACTTGGTATCTTTTGGGCCCTATGTTTCTCTAATATCTCCACGAGTTTTCCAGGTAGCCTTCTCATACTTTCAGGGTGCCTAGAACACCTCAAGACCTTTCCAACGCTATGCCGTTTGCCTCGCTCGGACATCTACAGCCGAAGTTATTCGAGGTACACGGTACCTTACCCTGTTTTCTCAGTACTTGGTCGAAAATTTCGATCAGCCATATGACCGACTTGGACAACCCTGAGCGGGTTGGCCCCATATAACTAAACTTTTGTCTCTTGTAGGCAAACTTATAAATGTTCTACGTCAACTCGCTATCTCGTACCGCCTTGACGGTATACTTGGTCCAAGGGCCATTTCCAGCGACTTGGTCGCAATTTCGCTCTAAGTTTCGCTAATACCTTCGTCCGTGGACATGGTGATTTTTTGTTCGTATTTTTCCTTGATAGTCCCACTCAAGACTATTCCATACCAGAGCCAAGCGTTCCGCTAAGTGCCATACAGCCTGAGCAGTAATTCATGAAAGGTACCTCTACCAGTTTTTGCCATACTTGGGTACAAACTTTGTATCGCCCATATCTCCACTTTGGAGGCCAGCCAGCACCTTTGCCCCATATACTTTTTTCTTGGTCATACCATGCACTAAATATAATTGTTCTACGCCAACTTGCTATCTCTTCTCTAACTTGCCGTTATTCTTGGTCCAAGTCCCATTTCATTCGTTTTCGGACCCATTTTGCTATATGTTTCACTAATAGCTTCGGCCATGGACAAGCTGATATTCTGTTTGTATTTTTGCTTGATAGTCCCACTCAAGACCATTCCAAAACACACCGCAACTTGTCGCTCGGTGGCAAACTGACCGAGTTATAATTCATGAAAGATACCTCAACTTGGTACACCATGTGGTCGGCCCAAACCATATACCGACCAAACGACCAACTTGGAGCACCCTGACCGGGTTGCCCCCATATAATGAAAGTTGCGTCTCTACACGCCCAACTTATGAATATTCTACGCCAAGTCGCTATCTCTTACCGGTAAGCCGGTATTCACCTTCCAAGGGTGATTTTGGTCAAGTGCCATTTCCTGCGACTTGGTCCCCGAATTGGACCATCATCACCTAATATCTCCGTGGTCTTTCAACTCAGCCTCATAAAACTTTCAGGGTAGATAGGTCTCCCCAAGACCTTTCCAACGGTGAGCCGTTTGCCTCGCTCGGCCATCTACAGCCGAAGTTATTAATGGTACTTGGTACCTTACCCTGTTTTTTCCATACTTGTTCGTACTTGGGTACAAACTTTGGATCGCCCATATCTCCACTTTGGAGGCCAGCTAGCACCTTGGCCCCATATACTTTTTTGTTGGTCATGCCATGCACCAAATATAATTGTTCTACGCCAACTTGCTATCTCTTCTCCAACTTGCCGTTATTCTTGGTCCAAGTCCCATTTCATTCGTTTTTGGACCCATTTTGCTATATGTTTCACTAATAGCTTCGGCCATGGACAAGCTGATTTTCTACTTGTATTTTTCCTTGATAGTCCCACTCAAGACCATTCCAAAACACACCGCAACTTGTCGCTCGGTGGCAAACTGACCGAGTTATAATTCATGAAAGGTACCTCAACTTGGTACACCACGTGGTCGGCCCAAACCATAAACCGACCAAACGACCGACTTGGAGCACCCTGACCGGGTTGGCCCAATATAATAAAAGTTGCGTCTCTACACGCCCAACTTATGAATATTCTACGCCAAGTCGCTATCTCTTACCGGTAAGCCGGTATTCACCTTCCAAGGGTGATTTTGGTCAAGCGCCATTTCCTGCGACTTGGTCCCCGAATTGGACCATCATCACCTAATATCTCCGTGGTCTTTCAACTCAGCCTCATGAAACTTTCAGGGTAGATAGGTCTCCCCAAGACCTTTCCAACGGTGAGCCGTTTGCCTCGCTCGGCCATCTACAGCCGAAGTTATTAATGGTACTTGGTACCTTACCCTGTTTTTTCCATACTTGTTCGTACTTGGGTACAAACTTTGGATCGCCCATATCTCCACTTTGGAGGCCAGCTAGCACCTTGGCCCCATATACTTTTTTGTTGGTCATGCCATGCACCAAATATAATTGTTCTACGCCAACTTGCTATCTCTTCTCCAACTTGCCGTTATTCTTGGTCCAATTCCCATTTCATTCGTTTTTGGACCCATTTTGCTATATGTTTCACTAATAGCTTCGGCCATGGACAAGCTGATTTTCGATTGGTATTTTTCCTTGATAGTCCCACTCAAGACCATTCCAAAACACACCGCAGCTTGTCGCTCGGTGGCAAACTGACCAAGTTATAATTCATGACAGGTACCTCAACTTGGCACACCACGTGGTCGGCCCAAACCATAAACCAACCAAACGACCGACTTGGAGCACCCTGACCGGGTTGGCCTCATATAATAAAAGTTGCGTCTCTACACGCCCAACTTATGAATATTCTACGCCAAGTCGCTATCTCTTACCGGTAAGCCGGTATTCACCTTCCAAGGGTGATTTTGGTCAAGCGCCATTTCCTGCGACTTGGTCCCCGAATTGGACCATCATCACCTAATATCTCCGTGGTCTTTCAACTCAGCCTCATGAAACTTTCAGGGTAGATAGGTCTCCCCAAGACCTTTCCAACGGTGAGCCGTTTGCCTCGCTCGGCCATCTACAGCCGAAGTTATTAATGGTACTTGGTACCTTACCCTGTTTTTTCCATACTTGTTCGTACTTGGGTACAAACTTTGGATCGCCCATATCTCCACTTTGGAGGCCAGCTAGCACCTTGGCCCCATATACTTTTTTGTTGGTCATGCCATGCACCAAATATAATTGTTCTACGCCAACTTGCTATCTCTTCTCCAACTTGCCGTTATTCTTGGTCCAATTCCCATTTCATTCGTTTTTGGACCCATTTTGCTATATGTTTCACTAATAGCTTCGGCCATGGACAAGCTGATTTTCGATTGGTATTTTTCCTTGATAGTCCCACTCAAGACCATTCCAAAACACACCGCAGCTTGTCGCTCGGTGGCAAACTGACCAAGTTATAATTCATGAAAGGTACCTCAACTTGGCACACCACGTGGTCGGCCCAAACCATAAACCAACCAAACGACCGACTTGGAGCACCCTGACCGGGTTGGCCTCATATAATAAAAGTTGCGTCTCTACACGCCCAACTTATGAATATTCTACGCCAAGTCGCTATCTCTTACCGGTAAGCCGGTATTCACCTTCCAAGGGTGATTTTGGTCAAGCGCCATTTCCTGCGACTTGGTCCCCGAATTGGACCATCATCACCTAATATCTCCGTGGTCTTTCAACTCAGCCTCATGAAACTTTCAGGGTAGATAGGTCTCCCCAAGACCTTTCCAACGGTGAGCCGTTTGCCTCGCTCGGCCATCTACAGCCGAAGTTATTAATGGTACTTGGTACCTTACCCTGTTTTTTCCATACTTGTTCGTACTTGGGTACAAACTTTGGATCGCCCATATCTCCACTTTGGAGGCCAGCTAGCACCTTGGCCCCATATACTTTTTTGTTGGTCATGCCATGCACCAAATATAATTGTTCTACGCCAACTTGCTATCTCTTCTCCAACTTGCCGTTATTCTTGGTCCAATTCCCATTTCATTCGTTTTTGGACCCATTTTGCTATATGTTTCACTAATAGCTTCGGCCATGGACAAGCTGATTTTCGATTGGTATTTTTCCTTGATAGTCCCACTCAAGACCATTCCAAAACACACCGCAGCTTGTCGCTCGGTGGCAAACTGACCAAGTTATAATTCATGAAAGGTACCTCAACTTGGCACACCACGTGGTCGGCCCAAACCATAAACCAACCAAACGACCGACTTGGAGCACCCTGACCGGGTTGGCCTCATATAATAAAAGTTGCGTCTCTACACGCCCAACTTATGAATATTCTACGCCAAGTCGCTATCTCTTACCGGTAAGCCGGTATTCACCTTCCAAGGGTGATTTTGGTCAAGCGCCATTTCCTGCGACTTGGTCCCCGAATTGGACCATCATCACCTAATATCTCCGTGGTCTTTCAACTCAGCCTCATGAAACTTTCAGGGTAGATAGGTCTCCCCAAGACCTTTCCAACGGTGAGCCGTTTGCCTCGCTCGGCCATCTACAGCCGAAGTTATTAATGGTACTTGGTACCTTACCCTGTTTTTTCCATACTTGTTCGTTCTTGGGTACAAACTTTGGATCGCCCATATCTCCACTTTGGAGGCCAGCCAGCACCTTGGCCCCATATACTTTTTTGTTGGTGATACCATGCACCAAATATAATTGTTCTACGCAAGCTTGCTATCTCTTCTCCAACTTGCGGTTATTTTTGACTCAAGTCCCATTTCCATAGTTTTTGGTACCAATTTGCTCTATGTTTCGCTAATAGCTTCGCCCAAGGACTTTGTGATTTTTTGTTCGCATTTTTCCTAAATAGTCCCACTCAAGACTATTCCAAATCACACCTTAGCTTGTCGCTCAGTGCCATACAGTTAGAGTTTTAATTCATGAAAGGTACATCACCTTGGTACACCACGTGGTCGGTCCAAACCATCAACCAACCATATGACCGACTTCGAGTCGAGCTAGCGGCTAGGCTCAATATAATGAAATGCGTGTCTTGATGCGGGCTACTGACGGTCTGAACAATGTAGCTCGCTAGCTCGTCTCTAAACTTGTGTTTTGGTCGAATATTGGGTGTTCATGTACCACTTCGGGTAACATGGACTTTGGTGCAACTTTACCACTTGTGCACTTAATAACTTCCCGGTCATTCAAGTCTTTGCCTTCATACTTTCAGGGTAGTTAGGTCTCGTCGAGACCTTTCCATACATATGCCAAACTCATCGATCGGACATCTATAGCCCGAGTTATTCGCGGTACACCGTACCTTACCCTGTTTTTTCCTCAATTGGGTACAAACCTTGGAACACCCATATCGCCCCTTTAGAGACTAGCTGGCACGTTGGCCTCATATAATGATAAGTGCACCTCAACTAGGGCTACTGACGGTCAGAACATTTCAACTTGCTAGCTCGGGCCCACACTTGTGTTTTTCTCGAATATATGGTTCAAGTGTGCCACTTTGGGCACTTTTGGACATTTTGTCCCCACACAACTTTCTTGCCTTGGTAGATAGGGTCTTGTGATCTTGGGCAAAAAGATGCACCAAGATAAAGTCTAACTTTCGTTCTTGTACCGCAAAGCGCTATCTCAAACACCCGAGGAGATAGAAAGTGATTATGTTCGGTATATCGGTCTTCCATGGCCTACTATGGTAAACCCCTGCAGGTATGCAACCGAAGGTGCTTGGTACATGTATTTGGTGCAATATCGGTGCAAAGTAGGTGTTTCCTTGATCGGGCTATAACTTTCTTGGTTGATGTTGGATTGCTTTGCGGTCTTCGGGGGATAGTTAGGGAACATGTTGGCCAACATTTCCTTATTCCTCAGCCTGGCCGTACCTCTTACCGTCTAGGCGGTATACATGCTCTAAGTTGGAACTTGTGTTCCTTTGGGTAACTTCTCTGACTTTGACGCTTAATAACTTTCGTTCATATGCAGTCTAAGCTCTGCAACTCTCAGGAAAGCTAGTACTACTCATTTCCTTTCCATATCAGTCTTTGGCTTGTCGATCCGATGTCTACAGCCTTACTTATTCACGTTCCCTGTGAAGGTAGGTTTTTGCCCATTTTCCAGTTCATGTGGTAACATTCCCAGACTTTGCCGGCTTTCTCTTCATGTGGTAACTTGCTTGCTCATGTGGTAACTTGGAAGTGTATTTCTGACAGACCCAATCTGGGACTTAGCCGATTTTTCTCTGCATATTATATGGATCCATCACTAGGCCATCTTGCTTGCTCATGTGGTAACTTGGAAGTGTATTTCTGACAGACCCAATCTGGGACTTAGCCGATTTTTCTCTTCATATCATATGGATCCATCACTAGGCCATCTTGCTTGCTTGTGTGGTAACTTGATAGTGTATGTCTGACAGACCCAATCTGGGACTTAGCCGATTTTTCTCTTCATATCATATGGATCCATCACTAGGCCATCTTGCTTGCTTGTGTGGTAACTTGGAAGTGTATTTCTGACAGACCCAATCTGGGACTTAGCCGATTTTTCTCTTCATATTATATGGATCCTGGACTTAGCCGATTTTTCTCTTCATATCATATGGATCCATCACTAGGCCATCTTGCTTGCTTGTGTGGTAACTTGGAAGTGTATTTCTGACAGACCCAATCTGGGACTTAGCCGATTTTTCTCTTCATATCATATGGATCCATCACTAGGCCATCTTGCTTGCTTGTGTGGTAACTTGGAAGTGTATTTCTGACAGACCCAATCTGGGACTTAGCCGATTTTTCTCTTCATATTATATGGATCCTGCACTTAGCCGATTTTTCTCTTCATATCATATGGATCCATCACTAGGCCATCTTGCTTGCTTGTGTGGTAACTTGGAAGTGTATTTCTGACAGACCCAATCTGGGACTTAGCCGATTTTTCTCTTCATATTATATGGATCCTGGACTTAGCCGATTTTTCTCTTCATATCATATGGATCCATCACTAGGCCATCTTGCTTGCTTGTGTGGTAACTTGGAAGTGTATTTCTGACAGACCCAATCTGGGACTTAGCCGATTTTTCTCTTCATATTATATGGATCCTGGACTTAGCCGATTTTTCTCTTCATATCATATGGATCCATCATTAGGCCATCTTGCTTGCTTGTGTGGTAACTTGATAGTGTATTTCCGACAGACCCAATCTCGGACTTAGCCGATTTTTCTCTTCATATTATATGGTTCCATCACTAGGCCATCTTGCTTGCTTGTGTGGTATCTTGAAAGTGTATGTCTGACAGACCCAATCTCGGACTTAGCCGATTTTTCTCTTCATATAATATGGATCCTGGACTTAGCCTGTTATTAGGTTATTATATATGGATCCTGGACTTAGCCGATTATAAGGTTATTATATATGGATCCTGGACT
>NW_026525212.1:35000-57500 GCF_943734705.1 Anopheles coustani
CATAGAAACGTAAGGCATCCATGACTGCCATAGTGCGTAAGCCGCCGCTGTGCGCGTAAACCCGTTCCCCGTAGGGAGGAGTCAAGCCGCCGCTTAGAGACGAAGTATGAAGTGTCCTCTTCCACATAGGGCAAGCTAGAATGAACTATCTTACCCAGGACCGCCGAAGCAGCGTGGACCAGGGGAGAACTGAACTTTATACTTCACACCACAGTATTGAGTAATGTGCCCTCTTCCACATAGGGCAAGCTGGAATGTTCCATTTTACCCAGGACGGCCGAAGCGGCGTGGACCAGTGGAGGACTACACAATCATGAGGTTTGATATCGACTTGTGTGTTTCAATAGGATACCGATGGTATGGTTTGAACCGATTTGATTTAGCCATTCTGAAGTCATCACTTGGTTGAAGCGCTGAACTAGGGAGGCATCGTTTACATATATATTGGTTTTCGCATGCTCTACTAGGTTAATGTCATGAGGTTGGCTATCGAGCATGCCCAAGTGATGACTTGATTGTGTGCTTGCTTGAATTCTTCACATTTCATACCATCGGTTAGTTGTCGAATCATTCCTCGATCATAACCTTCGTTCTTGGTTCATGTATGCTCTCTTCCACATAGGGCAAGCTAGAATTAACTATCTTACCCAGGACCGCCGAAGCAGCGTGGACCAGGGGAGAACTATACTTTGTCTTGTATGCCCTCTTCCACATAGGGCAAGCTAGAACTAACTATCTTACCCAGGACCGCCGAAGCAGCGTGGACCAGTGGAGGACTATACTTTGTTCATAACACCACAGTATTGAGTAATGTGCCCTCTTCCACATAGGGCAAGCTAGAATGAACTATCTTACCCAGGACCGCCGGAGCAGTGTGGACCAGTGGAGGACTACACAATCATGAGGTTTGATATCGACTTGTGTGTTTCAATAGGGTACCGATGGTATGTTTTGAACCGATTTGATTTAGCCATTCTGAAGTCATCACTTGGTTGAAGCGCTGAACTAGGGAGGGGCATCGTTTACATATATATTGGTTTTCGCATGCTCTACTAGGTTAATGTCATAGGGTTGGCTATCGAGCATGCCCAAGTGATGACTTGATTGTGTGCTTGCTTGAATTCTTCACATTTCATACCATCGGTTAGTTGTCGAATCATTCCTCGATCATAACCTTCGTTCTTGGTTCATGTATGCTCTCTTCCACATAGGGCAAGCTAGAATTAACTATCTTACCCAGGACCGCCGAAGCAGCGTGGACCAGGGGAGAACTATACTTTGTCTTGTATGCCCTCTTCCACATAGGGCAAGCTAGAACTAACTATCTTACCCAGGACCGCCGAAGCAGCGTGGACCAGTGGAGGACTATACTTTGTTCATTACACCACAGTATTAAGTATGGTGTCCTCTTCCACATAGGGCAAGCTAGAACTAACTATCTTACCCAGGACCGCCGAAGCAGTGTGGACCAGGGGAGGACTATACTTTATACTTCACACACTAGCCATACTGAAGTCATCACTTGGTTGAAGCGCTGAACTACGGCGGGGTAATCGTTTACAGGTTATAATCATATAGCTGCATGCTCATTAGTAGATAATGGAATATTGTATGGCAATATGAGCATGCCCAAGTGATGACTTTGTTTCAAGCTCAACAGGTAGGGTATTGAGTCCTCTTCCACATAGGGCAAGCTAGAATGAACTATCTTACCCAGGACCGCCGGAGCAGCGTGGACCAGTGGAGGACTCTATACTTTATACTTCACACCACAGTATTGAGTACGACTTGCATAAAGCCCCTAATGAGAACCACGAGGGCTCTCTCAATGTAGAACCACGAGGGCTCTAGAACCGATTCTCTCGGTACGGCTTGGTCCGTGTTCCTTTATGCTTGTACTCTAAGTATTAAGTATTGTGTCCTCTTCCACATAGGGCAAGCTAGAACTAACTATCTTACCCAGGACCGCCGAAGCAGTGTGGACCAGGGGAGGACTATACTTTATACTTCACACACTAGCCATACTGAAGTCATCACTTGGTGGGGGTGAACTACGGCGGTATCTATCGTTTTGGTTCGGTCTATATAGGGTCGCTTGCATGCTCATTCGAATATAATGTAATTGTGTATGGCAATATGAGCATGCCCAAGTGATGACTTTGTTTCAAGCTCAACAGGTAGGGTATTGAGTCCTCTTCCACATAGGGCAAGCTAGAATGAACTATCTTACCCAGGACCGCCGGAGCAGCGTGGACCAGTGGAGGACTCTATACTTTATACTTCACACCACAGTATTGAGTACTTCTTGCATAAAGCCCCTAATGAGAACCACGAGGGCTCTCTCAATGTAGAACCACAAGGGCTCTAGTACCGATTCTCTCGGTACGGCTTGGTCCGTGTTCCTTTATGCTTGTACTCTTAGAAAGTCTCAACCCGGAGGTCTTGACTTTGATTGTCATAGTTGGACTACGACGGGGCATCCGACCATTGCTGATCGAACACCCCTGATTCACCATCTTTCGGGTAGGCGGTACGCGTACCTCCGGACGCGGAAGTCTCAACCCGGAGGTCTTGACTTTGATTGTCATAGTTGGACTACGACGGGGTATCCGACTCATCGAATACCCCAGAAGCACACCATCTTTCGGGTAGGCGGTACGCGTACCTCCGGACGCGGAAGTCTCAACCCGGAGGTCTTGACTTTGATTGTCATAGTTGGACTACGACGGGGTATCCGACTCATCGAATACCCCAGAAGCACACCATCTTTCGGGTAGGCGGTACGCGTACCTCCGGACGCGGAAAGTCTCAACCCGGAGGTCTTGACTTTGGTTGTCATAGTTGGACTATGACGGGGCATCCGACCATTGCTGATCGAACACCCCTGTTACACCATCTTTCGGATAGGCGGTGCGCGACACCACCGACGCGGAAAGTCTCAACCCGGAGGTCTTGACTTTGTATTGTTGGATAGTCCTCTTCCACTATAGGGCAAGCTGGAAATATTCCATTTTACCCAGGACTGCCGAGGCAGCGTGGACCAGGGGAGAACTTCACGGAATCTTCAGGCATCCATGATTGCCATAGTGCGTAAGCCGCCGCTGTGCGCGTCAACTCGTTCCCCGTGAGGAGGAGTCTAGCCGCCGCTAAAAGACGAAGCATTAAGTGTCCTCATTCCACTATAGGGCAAGTTAGAATTAACTATCTTACCCAGGACCGCCGAAGCAGCGTGGACCAGGCGAGGACTATACTTTATACTTCACACCACAGTATTGAGTACGACTTGCATAAAGCCCCTAATGAGAACCACGAGGGCTCTCTCAATGTAGAACCACGAGGGCTCTAGTACCGATTCTCTCGGTACGGCTTGGTCCGTGTTCCTTTATGCTTGTACTCGCGGAAAGTCTCAACCCGGAGGTCTTGACTTTGATTGTCATAGTTGGACTACGACGGGGCATCCGACCATTGCTGACCGAACACCCCTGATTCATCATCTTTCGGATAGGAGGTGCGCCCACCTCCGACGCGGAAGTCTCAACCCGGAGGTTCGGACTTAGAGTTTTTCCCATTCAAAAGTTTTTCTCTTAGCCATACTGAAGTCATCACTTGGTGAACGATTGAACTAGGGCGGGTTAATCGTTTATAGGTATCATGTGGTTTGCATGCTCTCTTAGGTTAAGGTCATGTGGTTGGCTATCGAGCATGCCCAAGTGATGACTTTGTTTCACGCTTGCTTGATTTCTTCATGATTCCCTGTTATATAGTGTAATCATTCGAGAACAGGGAATCTTTGGTTTTGCTCAACAGGTATTGGATGTCAACTTGGTATCTAGATCGCATTAAGTCTCAACCCTTAGGTTCGGACTTGTATAGTGACATCTTGTTACGGTCTTGAGTCTCAACCCGCAGGTTCGGACTACTTAGTGTTTGATCGAATATAATATGGCAACTTGTGCCTAAGTCTCAACCCGCAGGTTCGGACTTCTGTTTATTTGGCCATTGTATGTATAAGGCAACTTGTGCCGAAGTCTCAACCCGCAGGTTCGGACTTCTAACGTGTTTCGTCAACTATCATATGGCAACTTGTGCCTAAGTCTCAACCCGCAGGTTCGGACTTGTGTATTTGTTCGAAGTTATATATAAGGCAACTTGTGCCTAAGTCTCAACCCGCAGGTTCGGACTTCTATATTGTTTCGTCAATTATCATATGGCAACTTGTGCCGAAGTCTCAACCCGCAGGTTCGGACTTCTATAGTGTTTCGTCAATTATCATATGGCAACTTGTGCCGAAGTCTCAACCCGCAGGTTCGGACTTCTGGAAGGATCACTTGGCCACTAATGATCCTTCCGCAGGTTCACCTACGGAAACCTTGTTACGACTTTTACTTCCTCTAAATCATCAAGTTCGGTCAACTTCGATAAAGCAGACGCGGTTCACGAGGATCCAGCGAACGATCATCTCCAAAGACCTCACTAAATAATCCATCGGTAGTAGCGACGGGCGGTGTGTACAAAGGGCAGGGACGTATTCAACGCTGGCTGATGACCAGCACTTACTAGAAGTTCCGAGTTCATATGGACCATTGCAATCCATAATCCCTACTAAGTGAGTATTTGAGTGATTTCCCGTTCCTCTCGGAATAGGAGACACGCTGCTACCCACATTGTAGCACGCGTGTAGCCCAGAACATCTAAGGGCATCACGGACCTGTTATCGCTCGATCTCATTTTGCTAAACACAAATTGTCCTGCTAAGCAGCGTACCGTAAGTGCACTTGCGCACACGAACAGCGAAGGTGTCAGGTCATACTCCACCGAAAGGTCCTAACCCGTTCCAATCGGCATCGACGCATTAACGCTGACTGCGTTCTAGTTAGCATATGTGAGTCACGTTCGTTATCGGAATTAACCAGACAAATCAATCCACGAACTAAGAACGGCCATGCACCACTACCCTTAAATTTGAGAAAGAGCTATTAATCTGTCTCACCTCCATAAGTTCGGACCTGGTAAGTTTTCCCGTGTTGAGTCAAATTGAACCGCAAGCTCCATTTCATTGTGGTGCCCTTCCGTCAATTCCTTTAAGTTTCAACTTTGCAACCATACTTCCCCCGGAACCTGACTTTGGTTTCCCGGAAGCTACTGAGAGCACCTGGTTGTAGCGTCTCCCAATTGCTAGTTGGCATCGTTTACGGTTAGAACTAGGGCGGTATCTAATCGCCTTCGATCCTCTAACTTTCGTTCTTGATTAAAGAAAGCATCCTTGACAAATGCCTTCGCTTTAGTTAGTCTTACGACGGTCTACGAATTTCACCTCTCGCGCCGTAATACTAGTGTCCCCAACTACTTCTGTTAATCATTACCTCCGGTCTGAGTACAAACCAATGAAAGATTAGACCAAGGTCGTATTCCATTATTCCATGCAAGATTATTCTAGGGCGTTTGGGCACCCTGCTTTAAGCACTCTAATTTGTTCAAGGTAAACGTGAGCGGTCGAGCTCTATGTTACACTTGCACCCGTTGAAGGGCACACCATGACACAGACTTGGTGCCCTACCACACCATTGAGTCGCAACCAGATTCCGACTTGGCCCACCGACCACGGGTTGACCGGGTCGGCGGAGCCGGACTGTGTTGGACAAGTATCAACTTCGAACGTTTTAACCGCAACAATTTTAATATACGCTAGTGGAGCTGGAATTACCGCGGCTGCTGGCACCAGACTTGCCCTCCACTTGATCCTCGTAGAAGGATTTATGCTCTACTCATTCCAATTATGAAACATCATTAAAGAGTTTCATATTGTTATTTCTCGTCACTACCTCCCCGTCCCGGGATTGGGTAATTTACGCGCCTGCTGCCTTCCTTGGATGTGGTAGCCATTTCTCAGGCTCCCTCTCCGGAATCGAACCCTGATTCCCCGTTACCCGTTGCAACCATGGTAGTCCTCTATACTACCATCCATAGTTGATAGGGCAGATATTTGCGAGATCTGTCGTCGGTGCGAGACCATACGATCAGCATCATTATCCAGACTTCAACTCAATGACACGGAGAACCCGCGATTGGTTTGACTAATAAGTGCACCAGTTCCCGCGAGGGTCCTGGCATGTTGCATGTATTAGCTCTAGATTTTCCACAGTTATCCAAGTAACTAGGTTGATGATCTCGTAAATTATAGCTGTTATACTGAGCCTTATGCGGTTTCACATTAAATCTGTTTGTACTTAGACATGCATGGCTTAACCTTTGAGACGAGCGTATATTACTGGTAGGATCAACCAGAATTCCGACTTTGCGTTCGAATGTTCATTGTCCCATTGCACCCGGAGGAGCAAACACCACGTTCTATATGTTGTCAAGTCCGGTAGCACACGGGAGGCGAGCCCCCGTGCGAACCTCATTGCCCTCGTATCACACACACACCCGATGCACCGGACAGGCACTTGAGCGGCATTCGACTCCGCTAAGCGCTCGTGCGCCCGATTGTGCATGCGCTGACGGGGCCTTCATACCCCTACCACAGCGACCTTATGCCAAACTTCCATGAATACTTAGGTGAGCTGACAAGGGCCTTCATTTCCCTACCATCAACTAAAGGACACGCTAGGCGCGTCCGATCATTGCAACTGCGGGGCTTTCATACCCCAATCACCACAGTACGCAATTCACCAGAGTTTAATCACAACCCCCCCGGACATGGCACACTATTAACTTGCAACAAAACTTAGTGTGTGCCGGGCACATCGGTTCCACAAAATCATTCCCGATGTACCCCAATTGGGGTTGCGAACGCATTCACGGTCCTCTGACACACCCAACCAAGCGTGGATACTACATACCTCAAACACCCAGTACACTAACAGACAAATCAACATATGGTTGCTTTCCCCCAGACATTTGCCAATCACTTGGCACCCGGACGGGAACTCGCTCCTGATTGCGCCATTGCCACCCATTTGCCAAGAGCGAGTTCTGTATGTAGATTTCATTTGGAAAGACAACCGTGTACTGGATATTCTATCCGACGATTACAGATGACGAGTACGAGACTCGACTACACTCACGGATAATACATTTTGGGTCGAGATTGCTTTCGGGGTTTTCGATTGGTCTTGCGCTTGTAAACGTATAACTTTGACTTGTGGTAACCTCGGTATGTTAGTCGATCACGTGGTTGTGAACTGGGTAGGGGTGAGCAATCTGTTCACTTGCACTCTGGGTAGGAATGTGGTGAGCGCTATAGGTTAAAGATCATGGTATGATTCCATCGTGATGACTTTCGCTAGATAGTAGGATGTTTGGATAGTTATAACGTTTTTGGCCATTTGTTCATAGTGTTCGGTTCATTCAGGAATTCGATTGGTCTTTGCTTCACACACGTGGTCGATCACTTGGATGTGAACTAGGGTGAGATTAAGGTGTTCACTAGTGCTCTTCGGTTTTGGATCAGTAATGAGCACTTGATTGGTTTCGCATAATATGTATCCATAGTGATGACTCTTTCCAGCTTAAGATTTCGTTACCGGTTTCGAATCCTCCCCACGTTCGCTTTTACTTGGTTAGGTTTTCGAGTGTAGATTTGAAAGCAATCTCATGTATGTATCCCATCTGATATAAGCCACTGACAGTTCATGTCACCTCGTTCAACTCTCGCTGGGTCACAGAAGTATGTTACTGCGCCCATTATCCCTACTCGGATAGGTTCGGTTCGTTCGTTTTATACTACGGTGAGTAAACTCAATTTGTGCATCGCATAGCCATGGAAAGCAAGCTTTCGCGGGCCTCTTCGACTGTTTTGATACGAGCTGTGCCCGTGATGCTTGTCATCCCAGGATACTAGACCCCTTTGGACGACCGCATGACCATCAGAAAGTAAATTCCACGTTCGATTTGGGGTGTGAACCCCGAACATAAAGTCTTTGTGTAGAACCACGAGGGCTCTATAGTACCGATTCTCTCGGCACGCTTGGTCCGTGTTCCTTTATGTTCGTACTCTTGTGTGTATAATATTCATGTTCGGTTTGGGATATTTGCTACTGTCACCGTTTGAGTACTATGGGGCTTGAACCCCTAACATAAAGTCTTTGTGTAGAACCACGAGGGCTCTATAGTACCGATTCTCTCGGCACGCTTGGTCCGTGTTCCTTTATGTTCGTACTCTTGTGTGTATAATATACATGTTCGGTTTGGGATATTTGCTACTTTCACCTGGGTCCCGTTCTTCATACAAGTCTGCCTTGCTAATGTGGTAACTTTATAGTGTAGTTCTGACATCCCAATTTTGGGACTTAGCCGATTTTTCATGAATTTCCATATGACCCATAGGGTCCCTTTCTTCATACAAGCTTGCCTAGGGCGATCGGTCAAAACTTGTCTTACTATTCGATTGGTCTTCGCAGTTTCACCCTAGGCAATTCGCCTAGGTCTGTCTTCTTGAGGAGGCCAAAACCCGAAATAAGGAGGTCTGGCCGACCCTGAAACCTCCCCTGTCTTAACTACACTAACCCGATTTTTCAGGGTCCTCAGCGCCATACAACTTTGCCTAGGTCACTTATACTCTTGACTTAGGCCATCTGACTTGGTCCGTGTTTCTTCCTAGGGTTCACCTAGGTACTTTGCCTTGCTTGATGTGGTAACTTTTTAGTGTAGTTCTGACATCCCAATTTTGGGACTTAGCCGATTTTTCATGAATTTCCATATGACCCTAAGGGTCCCTTTCTTCATACAAGCTTGCCTAGGGCGATCGGTCAAAACTTGTCTTACTATTCGATTGGTCTTCGCAGTTTCACCCTAGGCAATTCGCCTAGGTCTGTCTTCTTGAGGAGGCCAAAACCCGAAATAAGGAGGTCTGGCCGACCCTGAAACCTCCCCTGTCTTAACTACACTAACCCGATTTTTCAGGGTCCTCAGCGCCATACAACTTTGCCTAGGTCACTTATACTCTTGACTTAGGCCATCTGACTTGGTCCGTGTTTCTTCCTAGGGTTCACCTAGGTACTTTGCCTTGCTTGATGTGGTAACTTTTTAGTGTAGTTCTGACATCCCAATTTTGGGACTTAGCCGATTTTTCATGAATTTCCATATGACCCTAAGGGTCCCTTTCTTCATACAAGCTTGCCTAGGGCGATCGGTCGAAACTTGTCTTACTATTCGATTGGTCTTCGCACTTTCACCCTAGGCAGTTTGCCTAGGTGTAGCTTCTTGAGGAGGTCAAAACCCAAAATAAGGAGGTTCAGCCGACCCAAAAACCTCCCCTGTCTGAACTACACTAACCCGATTTTTCAGGGTCCTCAGCGCCATACAACTTTGCCTAGGTCACATGTACTCTTGACTTAGGCCATCTGACTTGGTCCGTGTTTCTTCTTAGGGTTCACCTAGGTACTTTGCCTTGCTTGATGTGGTAACTTTTTAGTGTAGTTCAGACATCCCAATTTTGGGACTTAGCCGATTTTTCATGGATTTTCCATATGACCCATAGGGTCCCTTTCTTCATACAAGCTTGCCTAGGGCGATCGGTCAAAACTTGTCTTACTATTCGATTGGTCTTCGCACTTTCACCCTAGGCAGTTTGCCTAGGTGTAGCTTCTTGAGGAGGTCAAAACCCAAAATAAGGAGGTTCAGCCGACCCAAAAACCTCCCCTGTCTGAACTACACTAACCCGATTTTTCAGGGTCCTCAGCGCCATACAACTTTGCCTAGGTCACTTGTTCTCTTGACTTAGGCCATCTGACTTGGTCCGTGTTTCTTGCTAGGGTTCACCTAGGTACTTTGCCTTGCTTGATGTGGTAACTTTTTAGTGTAGTTCTGACATCCCAATTTTGGGACTTAGCCGATTTTTCATGAATTTCCATATGACCCTAAGGGTCCCTTTCTTCATACAAGCTTGCCTAGGGCGATCGGTCGAAACTTGTCTTACTATTCGATTGGTCTTCGCACTTTCACCCTAGGCAGTTTGCCTAGGTGTAGCTTCTTGAGGAGGTCAAAACCCAAAATAAGGAGGTTCAGCCGACCCAAAAACCTCCCCTGTCTGAACTACACTAACCCGATTTTTCAGGGTCCTCAGCGCCATACAACTTTGCCTAGGTCACATGTACTCTTGACTTAGGCCATCTGACTTGGTCCGTGTTTCTTCTTAGGGTTCACCTAGGTACTTTGCCTTGCTTGATGTGGTAACTTTTTAGTGTAGTTCAGACATCCCAATTTTGGGACTTAGCCGATTTTTCATGGATTTTCCATATGACCCATAGGGTCCCTTTCTTCATACAAGCTTGCCTAGGGCGATCGGTCAAAACTTGTCTTACTATTCGATTGGTCTTCGCACTTTCACCCTAGGCAGTTTGCCTAGGTGTAGCTTCTTGAGGAGGTCAAAACCCAAAATAAGGAGGTTCAGCCGACCCAAAAACCTCCCCTGTCTGAACTACACTAACCCGATTTTTCAGGGTCCTCAGCGCCATACAACTTTGCCTAGGTCACTTGTTCTCTTGACTTAGGCCATCTGACTTGGTCCGTGTTTCTTGCTAGGGTTCACCTAGGTACTTTGCCTTGCTTGATGTGGTAACTTTTTAGTGTAGTTCAGACATCCCAATTTTGGGACTTAGCCGATTTTTCATGTATTTCCATATGACCCATAGGGTCCCTTTCTTCATACAAGCTTGCCTAGGGCGATCGGTCAAAACTTGTCTTACTATTCGATTGGTCTTCGCACTTTCACCCTAGGCAGTTTGCCTAGGTGTAGCTTCTTGAGGAGGTCAAAACCCAAAATAAGGAGGTTCAGCCGACCCAAAAACCTCCCCTGTCTAAACTACACTAACCAGATTTTTCAGGGTCCTCACCGTCATACAACTTTGCCTAGGTCACTTGCACTCTTGACTTAGGCCATCTGACTTGGTCCGTGTTTCTTGCTAGGGTTCACCTAGGTAGTTTGCCTTGCTTGATGTGGTAACTTTTTAGTGTAGTTCTGACATCCCAATTTTGGGACTTAGCCGATTTTTCATGTATTTCCATATGACCCTTAGGGTCCCTTTCTTCATACAAGCTTGCCTAGGGCGATCGGTCAAAACTTGTCTTACTATTCGATTGGTCTTCGCACTTTCACCCTAGGCAGTTTGCCTAGGTGTAGCTTCTTGATGAGGCCAAAACCCAAAATAAGGGGGTTCGGCCGACCCAAAAACCTACCCTGTCTAAACTACACTAACCAGATTTTTCAGGGTCCTCAGCGCCATACAACTTTGCCTAGGTCACTTGTTCTATTGACTTAGGCCATCTGACTTGGTCCGTGTTTCTTCCTAGGGTTCACCTAGGTACTTTGCCTTGCTTGGTGTGGTAACTTTTTAGTGTAGTTCTGACATCCCCATTTTGGGACTTAGCCGATTTTTCGTAAAATACCATATGACCCATCAGGGTCCTTTGCTTCATATAAGTTTGCCTTGCTTGGTATGGTAACATTTGAGTGTAGTTCTGACATCATCATTTTGGGACTTAGCCGATTTTTCGTAAAATACCATATGACCCATATGGGTCCTTTGCTTCATATAAGTTTGCCTTGCTTGGTGTGGTAACTTTTTAGTGTAGTTCTGACATCCCCATTTTGCGACTTAGCCGATTTTTCGTAAAATACCATATGACCCATCAGGGTCCTTGCCTTCATATAAGTTTGCCTTGCTTGGTGTGGTAACATTTGAGTGTAGTTCTGACATCCCCATTTTGGGACTTAGCCGATTTTTCGATCAATACCATATGACCCATCAGGGTCCTTTGCTTCATATAAGTTTGCCTTGCTTGGTGTGGTAACATTTGAGTGTAGTTCTGACATCATCATTTTGGGACTTAGCCGATTTTTCGTAAAATACCATATGACCCATCAGGGTCCTTGCCTTCATATAAGTTTGCCTTGCTTGGTGTGGTAACACATGAGTGTAGTTCTGACATCCCCATTTTGGGACTTAGCCGATTTTTCGTAAAATACCATATGACCCATCAGGGTCCTTTCCTTCATATAAGTTTGCCTTGCTTGATGTGGTAACATTTGAGTGTAGTTCAGACATCCCCATTTTGGGACTTAGCCGATTTTTCGATCCATACCATATGACCCATCAGGGTCCTTGCCTTCATATAAGTTTGCCTTGCTTGGTGTGGTAACTTTTTAGTGTAGTTCTGACATCCCCATTTTGGGACTTAGCCGATTTTTCGTAAAATACCATATGACCCATCAGGGTCCTTGCCTTCATATAAGTTTGCCTTGCTTGGTGTGGTAACATTTGAGTGTAGTTCTGACATCCCCATTTTGGGACTTAGCCGATTTTTCGATCAATACCATATGACCCATCAGGGTCCTTTGCTTCATATAAGTTTGCCTTGCTTGGTGTGGTAACATTTGAGTGTAGTTCTGACATCATCATTTTGGGACTTAGCCGATTTTTCGTAAAATACCATATGACCCATCAGGGTCCTTGCCTTCATATAAGTTTGCCTTGCTTGGTGTGGTAACACATGAGTGTAGTTCTGACATCCCCATTTTGGGACTTAGCCGATTTTTCGTAAAATACCATATGACCCATCAGGGTCCTTTCCTTCATATAAGTTTGCCTTGCTTGATGTGGTAACATTTGAGTGTAGTTCAGACATCCCCATTTTGGGACTTAGCCGATTTTTCGATCCATACCATATGACCCATCAGGGTCCTTGCCTTCATATAAGTTTGCCTTGCTTGGTGTGGTAACATTTTAGTGTAGTTCTGACATCACCATTTTGGGACTTAGCCGATTTTTCGTAAAATACCATATGACCCATCAGGGTCCTTGCCTTCATATAAGTTTGCCTTGCTTGGTGTGGTAACATTTTAGTGTAGTTCTGACATCACCATTTTGGGACTTAGCCGATTTTTCGTAAAATACCATATGACCCATCAGGGTCCTTTGCTTCATATAAGTTTGCCTTGCTTGGTGTGGTAACACATGAGTGTAGTTCTGACATCCCCATTTTGGGACTTAGCCGATTTTTCGACCAATACCATATGACCCATCAGGGTCCTTTGCTTCATATAAGTTTGCCTTGCTTGGTGTGGTAACATTTGAGTGTAGTTCTGACATCCCCATTTTGGGACTTAGCCGATTTTTCGATCCATCCTATATGACCCATCAGGGTCCTTTTTCTTCATATAAGTTTCCCAAGACTTAGTGCTTTTTACCTTTGGACACCAATATCACCCTTACGGGTTTCTTTGATCTTCTCACTTTGTATTGACCAAATGTAGGTCTTGCTTGCCATGCCAAACATATAATTGTTCTACACCAAGTCTCTATCTCGTACCGCCAGCTCGGTACATTCGATCAACCTGCCCTTAAGGCACCCGGGACTTAGCCATTTTTTCACATTTTTCATGATTTTGAGGCAACTTTTCTCGACTTTGTCACCTTATATCACCAAGATCCTTTCCCTTTAGCGCTTCACTCTGTTCCAATGATATTTAGCGCTGACTATCACCTTTCTATCGCTGAGCTCAACTTCTTATTCGGTGCCATAGAGCCAGAGATATTTGGTGTATGCTGTTATAAGGGAAGTTTGTCACTTTTTCAAAGGCCCACTTTGGGACGCCCATATCTCACCTTCAGGTATCTTCGATCTTCTTGTCGTCTATGGACGAAACTTAGGTCTTGTCTTGGCCAACTTATAAATGTTCTACGGCCAAGCCGTATCTCTTACCGCCAGCCCGGTATTTTTGGACTTAGTCGGATTTTCGCCTCTCGTGGTAACAGTTTCTGACTTTGACTCACAATAACACCCGAACGGTCACATGCTAGCGCTTTGCTTGGAAGGAAATATAGTTAGCGCTACCTTTTCTCTTTCTATCGATACCTTGTTCGTTCCATTCCATGCCATACAGCCGAAGTTATGATGTTTCCCGTTTTCCATATCATGTGGAGCTTATGCTCTGGGAAAACCATCTAACACCTGTACCACCCTTTTGGGTACCACCGATCTCGTCACTATGTTCGGGCCAAATATAGGTTATAACATGCCCAACATATAATTGTTCTACACCAAGTCTCTATCTCTTACCGCCTGCTCGGTATTTTACTCGTAAGTCCAAATTTCACAACTTGTACTTTTTGGCCCAATGTACTCGAGTTTCAATTTTGGTAACATTTTTCGACTTTGACACTTAATAACTTCCAAATCATGCTAGTTAGCGCTTTGCTTTCTTCTAGTCGTATCTAGCGCTGGGTGTTACCTTTCCAAAACATATCCTAGCTTAACAATCCATGCCATACAGCCGGAGCTATACGGTGCACAAGTCAAATCCATTTTAGCCATGTTTCATTTTTGCCAATTTTTGACCACTCGTATCACCCTTCCAGAGTGGCCCGATCTTCTCGCTTTCTATGGCCGACTTTAAGGTCTCGTAGAGGCAAACTTATAAGTATTCTACGTCAACCCGCTATCTCTTACCGCCTGCTCGGTATTCTTGGTCTTGTGTGATTTTTGGAAATTTTGGTATTATTTTTCCACTTTGTCGCTTAATAACTCAGTTTTGCTCAACACTTAGCGCTTCGGTTGTTTGGGATTATAGTTAGCGCTCGGTTCGACCTTTCCAACACTGATCTTAGCTTGTCGATCCGTTCCATACAGCCTGAGTTATTCGCGATACCGTGTTTCAACCCATTTCTCAAGTCTCGTTTTGGTCCAACTTTGAACCAGCCATATCACCCTGATGGGTACCTCCGATCTTCTCGCTCTATATTGGCCAAAGTTAGGTCTTGTGGTAACGTACTTATGATTGTTCTACGCCGTGTTCGTAGCTCTTATCGTTCGCCCGCTATTTTCGATCATAAGGTGAATTTTCGCCTCTTAACCACCATTTTTCACCTTTGCCCTCTAATATGACCGACTTGCTCAACACCTAGCGCTTCGCTTGGTAGGACACATAGCTAGCGCTCGTCAAGACCTTTCCAACGCATATCCAAGCTTTCCGATCCGAGCCATACAGCCTGAGCTATAGGCGATACCGTTTTTCCCATTTTCTTGGTCACATGCACTTTAGGGTACCCCTTTTTGCCTTTGACCCTTAATACCTCCTCCGGGTCACTAGTAGGCGCTCAGCTTGGTAGGAAACATAGCTAGAGCAGGCCTTCACCTTTCCAAAACTGCCTCAAGTGTACCGATCCGACATCTAGAACCAAAGTTATGGTCATTCCTATCATGCTCTACTTTCATGGTCAACCTCCACCAAGCACACCTAGGTTGGACCAACTTTCACCAACTCATCTCGAACCCCAAATTTGCTTCGACCTACTAGGTTTCCCTAGTAAAGTGGTCAAAACATCCATTACAACACGACTGGTCTTTCTGGTGGTCGACCTAGGCGACTTTGTTCGACGACCACCACCCCACGGAACTAAAAGACGTCCCTTGATACGGACCACCGATACATTTTCCGGCCTGTCTAAACTACACTCATCGAAATTTTTTTGGGTCCCCACCGTCATACAAGTTTGCCTAGGTCAAGTTTTTCTTCCGGATCGGCCGCGGACCTCACTTTTCATTATCTAGGGAGGCCATAGGGCCCCAAAAGGGGTTTTTTAAAATTTTCGACACTTTCGACTTTGGTCGGATTTTTTCCGATTTTGGTCCGACCTAGGGACTTGGTGGTCCAAGGAGCCTCGGGACCAAACTTTTTTCTCAGGGGTCCCTACCTCCATACAACTTTGCCTAGGTCAATTTTTTGTTCCAAATCGACCGCGGATTTCACTTTTCAATATCTGGGGCTCGTGTAGAGTCCGAATATGAGGTTTTCTCATTTTTCGACATTTTCGACTTTTTTCGACTTTTTTCGGGTTTTTCGACCTAGGGGTCCGCCGAACAAATTTTGGGTCAAAAATTTTTATTGAACTAGTCGAAAGTACGCAAAAAGATAAGACTTTTTGCCGAAGACACCATGCCCCGGAACCGACTCCTTCCCCTTCAAAATTGGGGACAAACGTGATTTTTGAAACTTTTCCTTAGGGAGCCCAAGACTTAGAAAATTTTCAAATTCTCGATTTTTCGATTGCGAGCTAGCGCTTTGCGGTCTTCGGCAATGTTGTAGATCTCGACGAGATAAGACTTTTTGGTCAAGGGACATTTTGCCCTCCGACCCCTCCTTCCCCCCGCAAATCGCCCCCCAATGTGCAATTTTTGCATTTTCACCTCTTTGCACGCACTGTTCGGCCCAAATGGCCACTTTCTATGGGTCTGAGCGCTTTGCGGTCTTCGGCAAACTTTTAGAGCGTACCAAGCCCTAATTATAATTCTTCTACACCACCTTCGTACCTCTTCATCCCTGGCCGCTATTCGCGTACCAAGGTAATTTTTGTTCATTTTGTCAACATTTTTCATCTTTGACTGCTTATATCGGCCTTGTCATGAACCGATAGCGCTTCGCTGTGTTCTAACGTAAGTTAGTACTGCTCAATACCTTTCCAAATCATGTCTTAGATTGTCATTTGCTTGCATACAGCCGGAGCTATGAGCGATACCGTAAAAAGTACCGAAACTTGGAAAAATCCTTTGATCGCCCATATCCCCCCTTTGGGGGCCAGATATCGAAAAAAGTTCTTATTCAAAAAGTTGCGCATTAACGTGTTCTAGTTATGCCTAGAACATTTCACTTCGCTAGCTGGCCTGCAACTTAGCCGTAATTGGGATTTTAGGGTGTTCTTGGAGGGCCCATTTCCTGCGACTTGGTATCTTTTGGGCCCAATGTTTCTCTAATATCTCCACGAGTTTTCCAGATAGCCTTTTCAAACTTTCAGGGTGCCTAGAACACCTCAAGACCTTTCCAACGCTATGCCGTTTGCCTCGCTCGGACATCTACAGCCAAAGTTATTCGAGGTACACGGTACCTTACCCTGTTTTCTCAGTACTTGGTCGAAAATTTCGATCAGCCATATGACCGACTTGGACAACCCTGAGCGGGTTGGCCCCATATAACTAAACTTTCGTCTCGTGGAGGCAAACTTATAAATATTCCACGTCAACTCGCTATCTCGTACCGCCTTGACGGTATACTTGGTCCAAGGGCCATTTCCAGCGACTTGGTCGCAATTTCGCTCTAAGTTTCGCTAATACCTTCGTCCGTGGACATGGTGATTTTTTGTTCGTATTTTTCCTTGATAGTCCCACTCAAGACTATTCCATACCAGAGCCAAGCGTCCCGCTAAGTGCCATACAGCCTGAGCAGTAATTCATGAAAGGTACCTCTACCAGTTTTTGCCATACTTGGGTACAAACTTTGGATCGCCCATATCTCCACTTTGGAGGCCAGCCAGCACCTTTGCCCCATATACTTTTTTCTTGGTCATACCATGCACTAAATATAATTGTTCTACGCCAACTTGCTATCTCTTCTCTAACTTGCCGTTTTACTTGGTCCAAATCCCATTTCATTCGTTTTCGGACCCGTTTTGCTATATGTTTCACTAATAGCTTCGTCCATGGACATGCTGATTTTCTATTTGTATTTTTCCTAGATAGTCCCACTCAAGACAATTCTAAATCACACCGGAACTTGTCGCTCGGTGGCAAACTGACCGAGTTATAATTCATGAAAGGTACCTCAACTTGGTACACCACGTGGTCGGCCCAAACCATAAACCGACCAAACGACCGACTTGGAGCACCCTGACCGGGTTGGCCCCATATAATGAAAGTTGCGTCTCTACACGCCCAACTTATGAATATTCTACGCCAAGTCGCTATCTCTTACCGGTAAGCCGGTATTCACCTTCCAAGGGTGATTTTGGTCAAGCGCCATTTCCTGCGACTTGGTCCCCGAATTGGACCATCATCACCTAATATCTCCGTGGTCTTTCAACTCAGCCTCATGAAACTTTCAGGGTAGATAGGTCTCCCCAAGACCTTTCCAACGGTGAGCCGTTTGCCTCGCTCGGCCATCTACAGCCGAAGTTATTAATGGTACTTGGTACCTTACCCTGTTTTTTCCATACTTGTTCGTACTTGGGTACAAACTTTGGATCGCCCATATCTCCACTTTGGAGGCCAGCCAGCACCTTGGCCCCATATACTTTTTTGTTGGTGATACCATGCACCAAATATAATTGTTCTACGCAAGCTTGCTATCTCTTCTCCAACTTGCGGTTATTTTTGACTCAAGTCCCATTTCCATAGTTTTTGGTACCAATTTGCTCTATGTTTCGCTAATAGCTTCGCCCAAGGACTTTGTGATTTTTTGTTCGCATTTTTCCTAAATAGTCCCACTCAAGACTATTCCAAATCACACCTTAGCTTGTCGCTCAGTGCCATACAGCCAGAGTTTTAATTCATGAAAGGTACATCACCTTGGTACACCACGTGGTCGGTCCAAACCATCAACCAACCATATGACCGACTTCGAGTCGAGCTAGCGGCTAGGCTCAATATAATGAAATGCGTGTCTTGATGCGGGCTACTGACGGTCTGAACAATGTAGCTCGCTAGCTCGTCTCTAAACTTGTGTTTTGGTCGAATATTGGGTGTTCATGTACCACTTCGGGTAACATGGACTTTGGTGCAACTTTACCACTTGTGCACTTAATAACTTCCCGGTCATTCAAGTCTTTGCCTTCATACTTTCAGGGTAGTTAGGTCTCGTCGAGACCTTTCCATACATATGCCAAACTCATCGATCGGACATCTATAGCCCGAGTTATTCGCGGTACACCGTACCTTACCCTGTTTTTTCCTCAATTGGGTACAAACCTTGGAACACCCATATCGCCCCTTTAGAGACTAGCTGGCACGTTGGCCTCATATAATGATAAGTGCACCTCAACTAGGGCTACTGACGGTCAGAACATTTCAACTTGCTAGCTCGGGCCCACACTTGTGTTTTTCTCGAATATATGGTTCAAGTGTGCCACTTTGGGCACTTTTGGACATTTTGTCCCCACACAACTTTCTTGCCTTGGTAGATAGGGTCTTGTGATCTTGGGCAAAAAGATGCACCAAGATATAGTCTAACTTTCGTTCTTGTACCGCAAAGCGCTATCTCAAACACCCGAGGAGATAGAAAGTGATTATGTTCGGTATATCGGTCTTCCATGGCCTACTATGGTAAGCCCCTGCAGGTATGCAACCGAAGGTGCTTGGTACATGTATTTGGTGCAAAATCGGTGCAAAGTAGGTGTTTCCTTGATCGGGCTATAACTTTCTTGGTTGATGTTGGATTGCTTTGCGGTCTTCGGGGGATAGTTAGGGAACATGTTGGCCAACATTTTCTTATTCCTCAGCCTGGCCGTACCTCCTACCGTCTAGGCGGTATTCATGCTCTAAGTTGGAACTTGTGTTCCTTCGGGCAACTTTTCTGACTTTGACGCTTAATATCTTCCGTTCATATGCAGTCTAAGCTCTGCAACTCTCAGGAAAGCTAGTACTACTCATTTCCTTTCCATATCAGTCTTTGGCTTGTCGATCCAATGTCTACAGCCTTAGTTATTCACGTTCCCTGTGAAGGTAGGTTTTTGCCCATTTTCCAGTTCATGTGGTAACATTCCCGGACTTTGCCGGCTTTCTCTTCATGTGGTAACTTGCTTGCTTGTGTGGTAACTTGGAAGTGTATGTCTGACAGACCCAATCTCGGACTTAGCCGATTTTTCTCTTCATATCATATGGATCAATCACTAGGCCATCTTGCTTGCTTGTGTGGTAACTTGAAAGTGTATGTCTGACAGACCCAATCTGGGACTTAGCCGATTTTTCTCTTCATATCATATGGATCCATCACTAGGCCATCTTGCTTGCTTGTGTGGTAACTTGGAAGTGTATTTCCGACAGACCCAATCTGGGACTTAGCCGATTTTTCTCTTCATATTATATGGATCCTGGACTTAGCCGATTTTTCTCTTCATATCATATGGATCCATCACTAGGCCATCTTGCTTGCTTGTGTGGTAACTTGGAAGTGTATTTCTGACAGACCCAATCTGGGACTTAGCCGATTTTTCTCTTCATATTATATGGATCCTGGACTTAGCCGATTTTTCTCTTCATATCATATGGATCCATCACTAGGCCATCTTGCTTGCTTGTGTGGTAACTTGGAAGTGTATTTCTGACAGACCCAATCTGGGACTTAGCCGATTTTTCTCTTCATATTATATGGATCCTGGACTTAGCCGATTTTTCTCTTCATATCATATGGATCCATCACTAGGCCATCTTGCTTGCTTGTGTGGTAACTTGGAAGTGTATTTCTGACAGACCCAATCTGGGACTTAGCCGATTTTTCTCTTCATATTATATGGATCCTGGACTTAGCCGATTTTTCTCTTCATATCATATGGATCCATCACTAGGCCATCTTGCTTGCTTGTGTGGTAACTTGGAAGTGTATTTCTGACAGACCCAATCTGGGACTTAGCCGATTTTTCTCTTCATATGATATGGATCCATTACTAGGCCATCTTGCTTGCTTGTGTGGTAACTTGATAGTGTATTTCCGACCGACCCAATCTCGGACTTAGCCGATTTTTCTCTTCATATAATATGGATCCATCACTAGGCCATCTTGCTTGCTTGTGTGGTAACTTGATAGTGTATTTCTGACAGACCCAATCTTGGACTTAGCCGATTTTTCTCTTCATATTATATGGATCCATCACTAGGCCATCTTGCTTGCTTGTGTGGTAACTTGATAGTGTATTTCTGACAGACCCAATCTGGGACTTAGCCGATTTTTCTCTTCATATCATATGGATCCATCAAAAGGCCATCTTGCTTGCTTGTGTGGTAACTTGGAAGTGTATTTCTGACAGACCCAATCTGGGACTTAGCCGATTTTTCTCTTCATATGATATGGATCCATTACTAGGCCATCTTGCTTGCTTGTGTGGTAACTTGATAGTGTATTTCCGACCGACCCAATCTCGGACTTAGCCGATTTTTCTCTTCATATAATATGGATCCATCACTAGGCCATCTTGCTTGCTTGTGTGGTAACTTGATAGTGTATTTCTGACAGACCCAATCTTGGACTTAGCCGATTTTTCTCTTCATATTATATGGATCCATCACTAGGCCATCTTGCTTGCTTGTGTGGTAACTTGATAGTGTATTTCTGACAGACCCAATCTGGGACTTAGCCGATTTTTCTCTTCATATCATATGGATCCATCAAAAGGCCATCTTGCTTGCTTGTGTGGTAACTTGGAAGTGTATTTCTGACAGACCCAATCTGGGACTTAGCCGATTTTTCTCTTCATATGATATGGATCCATTACTAGGCCATCTTGCTTGCTTGTGTGGTAACTTGATAGTGTATTTCCGACCGACCCAATCTCGGACTTAGCCGATTTTTCTCTTCATATAATATGGATCCATCACTAGGCCATCTTGCTTGCTTGTGTGGTAACTTGATAGTGTATTTCTGACAGACCCAATCTTGGACTTAGCCGATTTTTCTCTTCATATTATATGGATCCATCACTAGGCCATCTTGCTTGCTTGTGTGGTAACTTGATAGTGTATTTCTGACAGACCCAATCTGGGACTTAGCCGATTTTTCTCTTCATATCATATGGATCCATCAAAAGGCCATCTTGCTTGCTTGTGTGGTAACTTGGAAGTGTATTTCTGACAGACCCAATCTGGGACTTAGCCGATTTTTCTCTTCATATGATATGGATCCATTACTAGGCCATCTTGCTTGCTTGTGTGGTAACTTGATAGTGTATTTCCGACCGACCCAATCTCGGACTTAGCCGATTTTTCTCTTCATATAATATGGATCCATCACTAGGCCATCTTGCTTGCTTGTGTGGTAACTTGATAGTGTATTTCTGACAGACCCAATCTTGGACTTAGCCGATTTTTCTCTTCATATTATATGGATCCATCACTAGGCCATCTTGCTTGCTTGTGTGGTAACTTGATAGTGTATTTCTGACAGACCCAATCTTGGACTTAGCCGATTTTTCTCTTCATATTATATGGATCCATCATTAGGCCATCTTGCTTGCTTGTGTGGTAACTTGAAAGTGTATTTCCGACAGACCCAATCTCGGACTTAGCCGATTTTTCTCTTCATATTATATGGATCCTGGACTTAGCCGATTATTAGGTTATTATATATGGATCCTGGACTTAGCCGATTTTTCTGTTCATATCATATTAATCTTGGACTTAGCCGATTTTTCTCTTCATATCATATGGATCCTGGACTTAGCCGATTATTAGGTTAATATATATGGATCCGGGACTTAGCCGATTTTTCTCTTCATGTAATATGGATCCTGGACTTAGCCGATTTTTCTCTTCATATAATATGGATCCTGGACTTAGCCGATTATTAGGTTAATATATATGGATCCTGGACTTAGCCGATTTTTCTCTTCATATAATATGGATCCTGGACTTAGCCGATTTTTCTCTTCATGTAATATGGATCCGGGACTTAGCCGATTTTCTCTTCATATAATATGGATCCTGGACTTAGCCAATTTTTCTCTTCATGTGGTAACGTAT